>NC_140173.1:30055902-30112410 GCF_963971535.1 Notolepis coatsorum | reverse complement strand
TATCTGTGTGTCTATTATATATGTACGTTTTGTTTGTCTTTTGTCAGTGTTGTTCGTTTGGTGTGTTTTGGAGCGAGTAGCAGCCACCAGTTCTGCTGGTCGGTATGCCGCCCGCAGCAGCTATGAGTTTGGAGCGTCTGACGCGCAGACACGCTATAAAGCTCTCCCCGGGACTGAATTGTACCGTAGAAGAGTGCAGGCTTGCGGTCGGGGCTATTGTGGGTCATGATAGCGTGAAATCTGCATCGCGGATGAATAATGCAGTTGTAATTTTTCTGGATTGTGTAGATAAAGTGAATTTGGTGGTGGAGCAGGGTGTGGTAATCAAAGACACTTTTACCCCCGTGTTTCCACTAGTAAGTCCTGCACAAAGAATAATCATTTCCAATGTTCCTCCTTTCATCAGAAATGAGGTCCTGGAAAGGGAACTGGCTAGACACGGACATATAGTTTCCCCAGTGAAGATGATTTCTCTGGGTTGTAGATCCCCCCTGTTAAAGCATGTGTTATCTTTCAGAAGACAGGTTTTCATGATTTTAAAAAATGAAAAAAGTGATCTGAATTTATCCATGAATTTTAGAGTGGATGACTTTGATTACACTATTTATATAACTTCAGACACTATGAAGTGCTTTGGGTGTGGGCTGGACGGTCATATGATTAGGTCCTGTCCTAATAAGAGGCCTGGGTCGTCTGATCAAACACCGCCATCACCCAGGGCAGGTCCAAGTGGCTCGAGCACCAACAAGGGTCGAGAGAGAACCTCTGGGAGGAAAGGTACAGGAGAAGGTCTGGTGGAGAAGACAGGACAAGGTGAGAAGGTGCAGGGGGGGGGGAGAGGCCTGGTGGAGGGAGTAGAACAGGGTAAGCAGGTGCAGGAGGAGAGGAGAGGCCTGGTGGAGAAGACAGGACAAGGTGAGAAGGTGCAGGGGGAGGGGGGGGGGCCTGGTGGAGAAGACAGGACAGGGTGAGAAGGTGCAGGAGAGGAGAGGAGAGGCCTGGTGGAGAAGACAGGACAAGGTGAGAAGGTGCAGGGGGAGGGGGGGGCCTGGTGGAGAAGACAGGACAGGGTGAGCAGGTGCAGGAGAGGAGAGGCCTGGTGGAGAAGACAGGACAAGGTGAGACGGTGCAGGGGGGGGTGGACCTGGTAGAGGAGGCAGAACAGGGTGAACAGGAGGAGGGGGTAGACCTGGTAGAGGGGGCAGAACAGGGTGAGCAGGTGCAGGAAGAAAGAGGTTTGGTAGCGGAGGCAGGATTAAATGTGAATTCTAATTGGAAAAAAGTGGAGAAAAGGGGAAGAGCGAAGGCTGTTGAGGAGATCACTGTGGTCGAGGAGGGTGAAGAAGTGGGAGGTCAGAAGACAGGGGTCGGAGGTGAAGAAAGAATCAGTTTGGGCAAATGCACTGGATCAGCTGCTGGAGAAGTAGAGTGTAGCATAAATGAGGAGGAAATGGAATTTGATGCTGATATTACCAAAATTTCCCAAAAAAGGAAAACTGAGGTCAGTCAATCTGACTCTAAAGCAAAAAAAGAGTGTCAACCTGAGCAGCAGGTAGACAGTGACAGTGGAGACTCTGACTTCAGTGATGAGGCGGAGTCTCTGCCTCCCACTCAGTCTCAGGCTGACAGGAGGGATGGGTATTCTTTAACTAGAATAAAAAGTTTTCTACAGGATACTAAAGGCTCAAGGGCAGTTAAGGTGGAAAGTTTTTTTCCTGATGTAAAGCTGTTTGTTGAGTCCGCTAAGTGGCTAATGAAACGCAGTGACAGGAGTGACGAAGGTTTCTCTGATCAGGAGATTTATCGTTTAAGGAAACATGTGCAAAAGTCAAGATCAAAAATCTCCAATGATGGTTAAGTTATCTGGTCTCCTTTTATTATTTTATGTCCTGCAATTTGGATATTTTCTCATGGCAGAATTTAAAGTAGGTACCCTAAATTTAAATGGTGCAAGAGATGATGCAAAGAGGGCATCTCTTTATCAACTAATGGATTTAAAAAATATTGATGTGATGCTTGTCCAAGAGACACACAGTACTGAGGATAATACAGTGGCTTGGAAAAGGGAATGGAATGGGGAAATAGTTTTAAGCCATAACACCAGTACTAGTGGTGGAGTGGGGATTTTATTTTCCAGACAATTTTTGCCGCAGTCATGTGAGATTGAGGAGGTTGTAAAGGGACGTCTTTTAAAAGTAAGTGTTATATGAGAAGGTGAAAATGGTATTTATTGTTGTTTATGCCCCAAATATTGGTTTGGAAAGAATGTGTTTTTTAGATTCTTTGGCTGATGTTATTAAGGGTTGTGATAATGAAGAGTTTTTATTTCTGGGAGGGGATTTTAACTGTACTGTTAACCCCGTTTTAGATAGGAACCATCAAGAGCCTCACTCTGCATCTCGTAGTCGTCTCTCTAGGGTGATTGAGACGTATGAGCTGAGTGATGTGTGGAGACGAATGCATCAAAAGCAGAGGCAATACACATGGGTTCACACTAGAGATAATTTATTATCATTGGCCAGACTTGATCGGTTTTATTGTTTTAAACACCATTTGAGTGTTTTTAATAATTGTTATATAACCCCTGTTGGTTTTACTGACCATTCTCTTGTGTACTGTTCTGTTTTTATCAAGTGTGTAAAGCCACAAAGTGCTTACTGGCATTTTAATACGTCTCTTTTAACTGATAAAAATTTTGTGGACGCTTTTACCTTCTTATGGAAGGTTCATAAGCAGACAAAAGGCCAGTTTCATCTCACTACAGCAGTGGTGGGATGTGGGGAAGTGTAAAATTAAGCAGTTCTGCCAACAGTACACTCTAAATGTTACTAGGGATATCGCCAGGTCTATGAAGGCTCTGGAGATTGATGTGGAGGAGCTTCAAGAGCTAGCAGAATCCACAGGAGATCGAGGCCATATTGGAGCTCTCAAAGTTAAAAAGTCTGCTCTGGCTGACCTGTTAGGTATTTCAGCACAGGGTGCTCTGGTGAGGTCACGTTTCAGAAACATCTCAGAGATGGATGCATCTTCCCGTTTTTTTTCCGGTCTGGAGCGCAAGAATGGGCAGAAGAGGCTCATCCACAGCATGCACTCAGACACAGGTCAGATACTGTCTGAGTCCACTGACATCAGGAGGCATGCTGTGGGTTTTTATAGTAGCCTTTTCCAGTCTGAACTTGGAGAGGAGCAAGAGGAATCTCATGGTTTCTATGAAGGCCTACCAAAGGTAGAGAAAGAGTCCAGTGCAGAGTTGGAGGCGGATGTGTCTCTTGATGAGCTCCATACTGCCCTGCAGAGCATGGAAAATGGGAAAGCTCCGGGTATAGACGGATTACCTGTTGAGTTTTATAAGACCATGTGGGCAGTGTTGGGAGAAGATCTCCTGATGGTGCTCGGAGACAGTCTTATTGGAGGGCAGCTGCCGCTGAGCTGCAGGAGGGCAGTACTCACACTGTTGCCAAAGAAGGGAGACTTAATGGAGATCAGGAACTGGAGACCTGTCTCACTTTTGTGTACAGAATACAAGCTCCTCTCCAAGGTGCTAGCTACCAGGCTGAGAGAGGTAATGGGGCAGGTGATCCATCGTGACCAGACCTATTGTGTGCCTGACAGGTTGGTCAGTGACAATGTGTTTCTGATTCGGGATTTTTTGGACATCTCTAGTGCATTGGGTTTGGAAACTGGTCTTATTTCCATAGATCAGGAAAAGGCTTTTGACAGGGTTGAACACCAGTACTTGTGGAAAACTCTAGAGGCCTTTGGTTTCAGCCCAGGTCTCATAGCCAAGATCAAGGCCTTGTACAGTAACATTGAGAGTGTGCTTAAGATTAATGGTGGTTTGAGTGCTCCTTTTAAAATCCAGAGGGGTATTAGGCAGGGGTGTTCATTGTCGGGAATGCTGTATTCCCTGGCATTTGAACCCCTGCTACACAGGCTCAGGGCAGGCATCTCGGGGGTAAGTGTCCCTGGTTGTATTGCACCTTTTAAGCTTTCAGCATATGCAGATGACTTGGTTATTTTTATAAATAAACAAGAGGACATCAATGTGTTAGTTGAAAATGTGGGACGTTTTGCTTTGATTTCCTCGGCTAAGGTCAATTGGGGGAAGAGCGAAGCAATCATGGTGGGTACGTTGTGCAACAGACTCACTTTACCAGGGGGCCTGCATTGGAAAAAGGGAGGTTTCAAATATCTGGAGTGTTTTTAGGGGATGAGACTTTTAAAAGGAAAAACTGGGAAAATGTACTGGAAATAGCTCAAGGCCGTTAAAGAAATGGAAGTGGATTGTGCCAAACATGTCGTATAGGGGCCGTGTTCTGGTAATCAATAACCTAGTGTCTTCTAAATTGTGGCATCGTCTGATGTGTGTTGATCCCCCAATAGACCTTCTCCCTAAACTTCAAGCTTGTTTTTTAGATTTTTTCTGGGACAAGCTGCACTGGGTGCCCCAGAGTGTTTTGTACCTGCCCAAGGAGGAGGGTGGGCAGGGTCTTGTGCATCTGTGCAGTAGGGGTGCAACTTTTCGACTCCAGTTCATTCAGAGACTTTTTTATGGGACCAAAAGACTTGGTGTGGAGGCCGGTGGCTTGTGCCATACTGCAACAGCTTGGAGGGCTGGGACTGTCGAATTCTCTGTTTTTGATGGATTTTAGCGGTGCTCGTTTAAATGTTCTGCTGTTTTTTATCGTGTACTTTTTAAAACATGGAGTTTGTTCGATAAAGGACCGCTGGATTACTCAAAATCACTGTTCTGGCTTTGAAGGAGCCAGTTGTGCTGGGAGCACGTTTGGACGTAGCTGGTGGGCCAGGTCTGACATTTTCCGGGCAGCTCTGCAGGTCAAAGATCACCACACTGGGCCATGTTGTGGAATTGACAGGAGCGAACATGGACAATGCTGCTGCTCTTGCTTCACGCCTGGGAGTGAAATCCATCAGGACGGTCAGCATGATGCTGGGAAAATGGAAGCAGGGGCTCAGTGAGATAGAACGTTGCATGTTGACAGAGTTTAAAAACGGGTTTCTTCATCCTAGTGATGAGGATATGTTTCCTAGTTTTAAGCTGCAGCCTGATTTAAAAAATTGCACAGGGCCTCTTTTAGCAATGGGAGATGTTTCTGGTGTGTTTTTTGATGAGGGTGATGGAAAATGTTTGTACAGACTGTTAGTCAAGGTTCTCAACAAGGAGAAGCTCAACGGGAGAGGTGACACTCCCTGGAGAGCGCACCTTGGTCTCAGTGATGAGGTGAAACCAGAGTGGCGAGCACTGTACAAACCACCGTTATTCAAAAGAATTGGCGATCTGCAGTGGAGGGTTTTACATGGTATAGTGGCTGTCAATTCTTTTATTTCCATATTGAACCCTAACGTCTCACATGACTGTCCTTTTTGTGCGCAAAGGGAAACAGTTTTCCACTGTTTTCTGGACTGTTCCAGGCTGCTGCCTCTGCTAGGGTTACTAGAGAGACTTTTCCAGTCCGGTGAAGAGGTGTTCTCGAAAGAGAGGTACATTTTAGGTTTTAAATACTGTAGAAGGGAAAGAAGCAAGTGTCATCTTTTAATTTCATTTAGGGAGAGCAAAGATGGCTGTGTATCTCAGTAGGAGGAATAAGATAGGACAGATCTTGGATCATGATGCTGTATGTCTGTTCAGAAAAATGATCAAAGCCAGACTGAGCATAGATTTGAATTATTATAGAGCATTGAACAACCTAGATCAGTTCACTGATATATGGGCACATAAAGGAGTGTTGTGCTCTGTAATGGAAGATGAGTTGGTGTTGGCAATTGAGCTGATTTGAGTTTTTTTCTTTGTTGTGGTTGTTTTTTTTGTTGTTGGTGGTGTTTTCTTTGTTGTTTTGTTGTTGTTGTGCTTTTAAAAATGTATGGTCAAATTGTTATTGAAAGAAAGACGAGTGTTATACAGTTGACTGTAACACTTTTTGTTGTAATGCTGGAATGATTTATAAATAAAGTGTTGTTAAAAAAAAAAAAAAAAAATCTCTCTCTCTCTCTCTGTCTCTCTCTCTGTCTCTAACTCTATCCCTGCCTCTCTTTCTCTATTCCACCTCTTCCCCTCTCTCTCCCTCTCTCTCTCTCTCTCTCTCTCTCTCTCTCTCTCTCTCTCTCTCTCTCTCTCTCTCTCTCTCTCTCTCTCTCTCTCTCTCTCTCTCTCTCTCTCTCTCTCTCTCTCTCTCTCTCTCTCTCTCTCTCTCTCTCTCTCCTCTCTCTCTCTCTCTCTCTCTCTCTCTCCCTCTCTCACTCTCTATCTGTCCCCTCTCTCTTTCTCTGTATCCCTCTCTGTCCGTCTGTGCCTGCCCCTCCATGTCAGTGAACCTGTGTCATTCTCTATCATTCTAATGTAGAATTGTTGTCTTCCTGATTTTGTGTCCTTAAAAGGACATAATTTGTGCACATTTGACCGCAGTCTACGATCACCCGGCCTCCTGCAGTTGAACGAGATCGTACACAAATCAGCTTTAATAAAACTTTTAAGAGAGGACTTTTTTCTACTGATGCCTAGCGTTCATTTTTACGTCAAGTTCAAGTTCTTTAATAGTTGTCATACAGAAGTACAGAATACTTTCATACAAAATGCTTCTTACTGTTACGCTCCAGAGACTGTGCTAGACAAGATAGTATCAAATAACATAATAACATAATATAGCATGAATTTAGAAGAAGAAAATGAGGTCACAGTGTTCGGTATAGACATATGTACAATGTTCTGAGTTACCATATAATATACAATACACAATACTATGCAGTGTACTAATGTACAGTACTATCTAGTGCAAAGCAGAAATGGGATGAGGTACAATTTTAGGTACAATTTACAGTAAGGTGTACGAGTTGTAGTGCAATCCTTCATCCATAAATATAAAGTGTGGGGAGTGGGTGCTACAGTGTGTTTGTTTAAAGTGGGTGTGTGCTATAAGTGTGTGGAGTGGGTGCTACAGTGTGTTTGTTTAAAGTGAGTGTGTGCGTGTGGATGTGTGTGCTATGTGCGTTTGGTGGTTGTTGTTGTGTAGTGTTCATTCATTGTTCGTTTAGCAGCCTGATGGCCTGGGGATAGAAGCTTCTTCTGAGTCTTTCTGTGCTCGCCTTGAGACTCCTGTATCGCTTGCCTGACGGCAGCAGTTCAAAGAGGCAGTTGTTCGGGTGACTGGAGTCTTTAATGATTCTCTTAGCCTTGCCCTTGCAACGCTTGTAGTAAATGTTCTGGAGGGTGGGGAGCCCCCCTCCAATTGTGCGTTCGGCTGAACGTGTCACTCTTTGTAGTCTGCTTTGGTCTTGTGCAGTGCTATTCCCAAACCAGGAGGTGATGTTGCCGGTCAAGATGCTCTCTATTGTACATGAGTAGAAGTTCTTAAGGATCTTCTGGCTGACTTGGAACTTCCTTAGGCGCCTGAGGAAGTAGAGGCGTTGTCGTGCCTTCTTCACAACACTGTTAATGTGTGTGGTCCATGTCAAGTCCTCGGATATGTAGGCTCCGAGGTACTTAAAGCTGTTGACTCTCTCAACCGGTGCCCCGTCGATGCTGAGGGGGCTGTAGTCCTTGACCCCCGACCTCCTGAAGTCCACAATCATCTCCTTTGTTTTGCTGACGTTCAGGGAGAGGCTGTTTTCCTGGCACCATCCCGCCAGGACCTTGACCTCTTCCAGGTAGGCCCTCTCGTCGTTGGCAGAGATCAGGCCCACCACCACTGTGTCGTCAGCAAATTTGACGATTGTATTGCTACTCCGCTGAGCCACACAGTCGTGTGTGTACAGGGAGTAGAGGAGGGGACTCAGAACACAGCCCTGGGGGGCCCCTATGTTGAGGGTGATGGATGAGGAGGTGCAGTTGCCTGCTCTCACCACCTGGGGTCTGCCAGTCAGGAAGTCCAAGACCCACTGGCAGAGGTCATAGCCCAAGCCCAGGTCCCTGAGCTTGGCTATGAGTATGGAGGGGACTATGGTATTGAATGCCGAGCTGTAGTCGATGAATAGCATTCTCACATAGTTCCCCTGCCTCTTGTCCAGGTGTGATGCTGCTGTGTGCAGCACATGGGATATGGCGTCCTCCGTGGACCTGTTGGGGCGGTATGCAAATTGCAGGGGGTCCATGTTGATGGGGAGGGAGGAGCAGATGTAGCCCTTTACTAGCTTCTCGAAGCACTTCATGGCTATGGAGGTGAGAGCTACAGGGCGGTAGTCGTTGAGGCAAGCAGGCTTGGATTTTTTGGGTACAGGGATAATAGTGGACTTCTTCAGGCAGGTGGGGATGACAGCCTGTTCTAAGGACAGGTTAAATATGTCAGTGAATACTGGGGCCAGTTGGTCGGCACAGACTTTTAGGACGCGGCCGGGGATGCCGTCTGGACCTGCTGCCTTCCTGATATTCACTTTTTTAAAGGTCCGCCTCACCTCATGCTCTGTTACCCTGAACACTGCGCCTCCATCAGCAGCCGACCCCCCCCCCCCATTGCCGAGGCTTGTGAGCTGGTGTTGTTATTACCAGCATCAAACCTCGCATAGAAGGTATTGAGGTAATTTGCTAAGGAGATGTCACTGTTCAGTTTGAGGGAGGCGCCTTTGTAGTCTGTCATCGTTTTGAGCCCCTGCCACATAGCTCTAGAGTCAGCTTGTTCAAACTGGAGTTCAATTTTATCCCTGTAGCGTCGTTTGGCCTCTGACACAGTCCTCCTTACGTTGTATCGCGCCACCTTGTGGTCATTCATGTTGCCTGCCTCTAGGCCGTCGTTGTATGCTTTGGTGCGCTCTCTCAGAGCTTCACGGACGGATTTGTCTACCCAGGGTTTTTGATTTGGGTAAACTTTCATTTTGGTAGTGGGGATTGTTTCTTTCACCCTAGTACAAACATAGTCCAGCACTGTCTCCGTGTAGGCATTAATGTTATCTGTGTCGCGGAACACATTCCAGTCTGTGTTGTGAAACACTGACCGGATCGTATCCTCTGACGTCACATCCCATTTCTGCACCTCTCGGGAGACTACGGGAGTACTTTTAATTCTCTGTCTGTACTTCGGTGTAAGAAAAATTTATGCGTGATCTGACTTACCGAAGCCACTATCAGAATGAGCCTTGTAGCCACCTTTAAATTGCGTGTAACAGTGATCTAGGATGTTACCGCCTCTGGTGTTGCAAGTCACATGCTGATAGAAGTCGGGCAATACCTTTCTCAGATTGGCGCTATTGAAATCTCCCAGAACTAAAATGGCGGCGTTAACATTCGCCTCTTGGATTCTATTTACCTCGTCGTGTAGTCTGGAGAGCGCAACCTTGTTGCTGGCTTCAGCTTGCGGTGGAATATACACTCCGACCAGGACGATCGCCGTTAACTCCCTCGGGAGGAAGAAAGGACGACACTTGATGGTTATATATTCCAGTTCTGGGGAGCAGTGGTTGGATAGTTCCTTCACGTTACTTGGGTCACTCCAATTTTTGTTCAACATGAAGGCAATACCTCCTCCACGTTGTTTACCGGATTCTGCTGTTCTATCCTTGCGGTGAATGAAGAAATGATCGGCCGGTAGGATGGCGTGGTCTGGGACTTCTGGCGCCAGCCACGTCTCGATGAAGCAGAGAACGTTACAGTCCCTAACGTCTCTCTGGAATTGAATCCTTGCTCGGATGTCGTCTAGTTTATTGTCTATTGATTGTACATTGGCTAGCAATATACTGGGTAGTGGTGTCCTGTGCCGCCTGGTTCTCAGCCTGTTACGGACTCCAGCTCTCTTTCCTCGCCGTCTGGGTCCTTTGTCCCTGGGGGCGAGATCCGGTCCTGATGTCCTCAAGATCTCAACGGGCCATTGTTGCGGTTCAGAGAGCTGATCCAGAGAGTAATCCAGTCGGTAAGTTTCCCGTAATCCAATGTCTATTAGTGACTGACGGTCATACACATTAATTGCACCTACTGTTGGTACAGACAAAACTCTTAAAACTATAAATATTAACAAAAGTATGCACAGTCTCGACGGAGCGCACAGACAGGCAGCCGGACGTAGCGGCGCCATCTTACCTTAGTACATAATTGCATAAGTTGCATAGATTCAGTGGAGTGTTGCGTGAGGCTCATATCGCATACATCTTAATCACAATAAATGAGATGCTTTTATCTCCAACGCCTCTAATTGATTCACCACATCCTAGCTAATCTGTGACACAGGCACGCACACACACACACACACACACACACACACACACACACACACACACAGACACACACACACACACACAGTATCATATCATAGCCCATCTGTGCTTTGCTCCGCTACTCTGTAAGATCAGCACATAATTTGTTTAATAGATCATGTGATCAAATGGGATCACAAATTTAAAGCACAGATTAGTTGTGATATGGCTTGTGTTTGTGCATGTGTGTTGTGTGTGTGTCTGGCCGACATGGATTTACAGGGCCATTTGGTTCTTGAACTAGAACCAAACAGTATACGATTGATTATCTCCACAATAATTCATGCGGACTAGTTAAACTGTACTAATTAAAGATGTAAGATGGTTTCACCACTGTGGAATTAGAAGAGTGTTGAGGCGTTTTAGGAGGATGGGCAGCCCGGCCCCTTTAGGATTCAGTCTTTATTATGTTTATTATGCTAGCTCCAGCCTGGTGGGGATTATGCAATCGATTGCTCGCGCGCGCGCGTGTGTGTCTGTGAGTGACAGAGTAGAGGAGACCCAGGGCATAATGTTATTCTGAGGGAGACAGAGTAGAGGAGACCCAGGAGAGAATGTTCTTTATTGAGACAGTAGGAAGGCTGAGAGGGAGACAGAGTAGAGGAGACACAGGAGAGAAGGTTCTTTATTGAGACAGTAGGAAGGCTGAGAGGGAGACAGAGTAGAGGAGACACAGGAGAGAAGGTTCTTTATTGAGACAGTAGGAAGGCTGAGAGGGAGACACAGGAGAGAATGTTCTTTAT
Source organism: Notolepis coatsorum (assembly GCF_963971535.1). NCBI lineage: Eukaryota > Metazoa > Chordata > Actinopteri > Aulopiformes > Paralepididae > Notolepis > Notolepis coatsorum. The sequence goes on along the minus strand of NC_140173.1, from coordinate 30,101,473 downwards.
CGAGACAGTAGGAAGGCTGAGAGGGAGACAGAGGAGGGGAGACACAGGAGAGACGGTTCTTTATTTTTATTGAGAAAGTAGGAAGGCTGAGAGGGAGACAGAGTAGAGGAGAAACAGGAGAGACGGTTCTTTATTGAGACAGTAGGAAGGCTGAGAGAGAGACACAGGAGAGAAGGTTCTTTATCGAGACAGTAGGAAGGCTGAGAGGGAGACAGAGGAGGGGAGACACAGGAGAGAAGGTTCTTTATCGAGACAGTAGGAAGGCTGAGAGGGAGACAGAGTAGAGGAGAAACAGGAGAGACGGTTCTTTATTGAGACAGTAGGAAGGCTGAGAGAGAGACACAGGAGAGAAGGTTCTTTATCGAGACAGTAGGAAGGCTGAGAGGGAGACAGAGGAGGGGAGACACAGGAGAGAAGGTTCTTTATCGAGACAGTAGGAAGGCTGAGAGGGAGACAGAGTAGAGGAGACACAGGAGAGAAGGTTCTTTATTGAGACATTAGGAAGGCTGAGAGGGAGACAGAGTAGAGGATACACAGGAGAGAAGGTTCTTTATCGAGACAGTAGGAAGGCTGAGAGGGAGACAGAGTAGAGGAGACACAGGAGAGAAGGTTCTTTATTGAGACAGTAGGAAGGCTGAGGGAGACAGAGTAGAGGAGACACAGGAGAGAAGGTTCTTTATTGAGACAGTAGGAAGGCTGAGAGGGAGACAGAGTAGGGGAGACACAGGAGAGAAGGTTCTTTATTGAGACAGTAGGAAGGCTGAGAGGGAGACAGAGTAGATGAGACACAGGAGAGAAGGTTCTTTATTGAGACAGTAGGAAGGCTGAGAGGGAGACACAGGAGAGAAGGTTCTTTATCGAGACAGTAGGAAGGCTGAGAGGGAGACAGAGGAGGGGAGACACAGGAGAGAAGGTTCTTTATCGAGACAGTTGGAAGGCTGAGAGGGAGACAGAGTAGGGGAGGCACAGGAGAGAAGGTTCTTTATCGAGACAGTAGGAAGGCTGAGAGGGAGACAGAGTAGAGGAGACACAGGAGAGACGGTTCTTTATTGAGACAGTAGGAAGGCTGAGAGGGAGACACAGGAGAGAAGGTTCTTTATCGAGACAGTAGGAAGGCTGAGAGGGAGACAGAGTAGAGGAGAAACAGGATAGACGGTTCTTTATTGAGACAGTAGGAAGGCTGAGAGAGAGACACAGGAGAGAAGGTTCTTTATCGAGACAGTTGGAAGGCTGAGAGGGAGACAGAGTAGAGGAGACACAGGAGAGAAGGTTCTGTATCGAGACAGTAGGAAGGCTGAGCGGGAGACAGAGTAGAGGAGACACAGGAGAGAATGTTCTTTATCGAGACAGTAGGAAGGCTGAGAGGGAGACAGAGTAGAGGAGACACAGGAGAGTAGGTTCTTTATCGAGACAGTAGGAAGGCTGAGAGGGAGACAGAGTAGAGGAGACACAGGAGAGAAGGTTCTTTATTGAGACAGTAGGAAGGCTGAGAGGGAGACAGAGTAGAGGAGACACAGGAGAGAAGGTTCTTTATCGAGACAGTAGGAAGGCTGAGGGAGACAGAGTAGAGGAGACACAGGAGAGAAGGTTCTTTATTGAGACAGTAGGAAGGCTGAGAGGGAGACAGAGTAGAGGAGACACAGGAGAGAAGGTTCTTTATTGAGACAGTAGGAAGGCTGAGAGGGAGACAGAGTAGGGGAGACACAGGAGAGAAGGTTCTTTATTGAGACAGTAGGAAGGCTGAGAGGGAGACAGAGTAGAGGAGACACAGGAGAGAAGGTTCTTTATTGAGACAGTAGGAAGGCTGAGAGGGAGACAGAGTAGAGGAGACACAGGAGAGGATGTTCTTTATTGAGAGGCTTTTTTGATCCCCTTGGGGAAATTCCACACAGCCTCACAGACTACACTAACAGCTGTATTAAAACAACACACTAACAGCTGTATTAAAACAACACACTAACAGCTGTATTAAAACAACACACTAACAGCTGTATTAAAACAACACACTAACAGCTGTGTTAAAACAACACACTAACAACTGTATTAAAACAACACACTACCAGCTGTATTAAAACAACACACTAACAGCTGTATTAAAACAACACACTAACAGCTGTATTAAAACAACACACTAACAGTCTACACTACCAGCTGTATTAAAATAACACACTACCAGCTGTGTTAAAACAACACACTAACAGCTGTGTTAAAACAACACAATAACAGCTGTATTAAAACAACACACTAACAGCTGTATTAAAACAACACACTAACAGTCTACACTACCAGCTGTTTTTAAAACAACACACTACCAGCTGTATTAAAACAACACACTAACAGCTGTGTTAAAACAACACACTAACAGCTGTATTAAAACAACACACTACCAGCTGTATTAAAACAACACACTAACAGCTGTATTAAGAACACACTACCAGCTGTGTTAAAACAACTAACAGTCTACACTACCAGTTGTGTTAAAACAACACACTAACAGCTGTATTAAAACAACACACTAACAGCTGTATTAAAACAACACACTAACAGCTGTATTAAAACAACACACTAACAGCTGTATTAAAACAACACACTACCAGCTGTGTTAAACAACACACTAACAGCTGTATTAAAACAACACACTACCAGCTGTGTTAAAACAACACACTAACAGCTGTATTAAAACAACACACTACCAGCTGTGTTAAAACAACACACTAACAGCTGTATTAAAACAACACACTAACAGCTGTATTAAAACAACACACTAACAGTCTACACAAATAGCTGTATTAAAACAACACACTAACAGCTGTGTTAAAACAACACACTACCAGCTGTATTAAAACAACACACTAACAGCTGTATTAAAACAACACAGTACCAGTGGTGTTAAAACAATACACTAACAGCTGTATTAAAACAACACACTAACAGTCTACACTACCAGCTGTGTTAAAACAACACACTAACAGCTGTATTAAAACAACGCACTAACAGCTGTATTAAAACAACACACTACCAGCTGTATTAAAACAACACACTAACAGTCTACACTACCAGCTGTATTAAAACAACACACTAACAGCTGTATTAAAACAACACAATGACAGTTGTATTAAAACAACACACTAACAGCTGTATTAAAACAACACACTACCAGCTGTATTAAAACAACACACTAACAGCTGTATTAAAACAACACACTAACAGCTGTATTAAAACAACACACACTAACAGCTGTATTAAAACAACACACTACCAGCTGTATTAAAACAACACACTAACAGCTGTATTAAAACAACACACTACTAGCTGTGTTAAAACAACACACTAACAGCTGTATTAAAACAACACACTAACAGTCTACACTACCAGCTGTGTTAAAACAACACACTAACAGTCTACACTACCAGCTGTGTTAAAACAACACACTAACAGCTGTATTAAAACAACACACTACCAGCTGTGTTAAAACAACACACTAACAGTCTACACTACCAGCTGTGTTAAAACAACACACTACCAGCTGTATTAAAACAACACACTAACAGCTGTATTAAAACAACACACTACCAGCTGTGTTAAAACAACACACTAACAGCTGTATTAAAACAACACACTAACAGCTCTATTAAAACAACACACTAACAGCTGTATTAAAACAACACACTAACAGTCTACACTACCAGCTGTATTAAAACAACACACTAACAGCTGTATTAAAACAACACACTACCAGCTGTGTTAAAACAACACACTACCAGCTGTATTAAAACAACACAATAACAGCTGTATTAAAACAACACACTAACAGCTGTATTAAAACAACACACTACCAGCTGTATTAAAACAACACACTAACAGCTGTATTAAAACAACACACTAACAGTCTACACTACCAGCTGTATTAAAACAACACACTAACAGCTGTATTAAAACAACAGACTACCAGCAGTGTTAAAACAACACACTAACAGCTGCATTAAAACAACACACTAACACAGTGTTTCTCAAAGTGGGGGGCGCAGAAGCATGACAGGGGGGGCCTTGAGATTTATTTTTTTTTTAAAGAAAAGAAAAAAAAGCGTATTTTCTTTTTTTTATTATTACAGAAAATTATCACTAAAGTGCTATCTGTTGCAGCTGCACTGTTCTCCATGAAAATACCATTTCTCAAAATCTGAAAATCATTATTTAATAAAACACAGAAAAGGATCACCAAGTTACTCTGGATAAAAAAAACCTTTACAGACAACATTGAGACAAAGCTTCCTGACACATCTCCATCCAAACTCTTGGAAGAACTATTTGAAATCTCATCTGATACCACCTAGAGAGCTAGTTTCAGAGTGTGGTGCTGAGTACCAAGTATCTCATCTCATGGCCCACCAAGTATCTCATGATGCAGCAGTTAAGGTGTTGATACCATTCAGCACCACATACAGTGTGAGGTTTTGTCCGCTCCCCACCCATTCGCTCCGTTCCTTTAAGGTATTTTGTTAATTAATTGCATTCCCCGCCACGCTCCGTTCCTTTAAGGTTTCTGTGAGGATTCTGTGATGATTGGTCCGTGGCCGAACGCACACTTCTAAGTCAAGTATCAATTACCATCACGCACCTGATGTGTGTTCTAATCAGCGCCCCAGAGGGCTTTATATACTCTGATCTCCCTAATATCGAGGTTGGATCGTTTTGAATATTCCCTGCATCTGCCTTTCTTTCCCGTCGCTGTCTGTTGCTCCCCAGGACTCTCGTGAAATATCCCTGTTGGAGAACCTGATTCCCCGTACTAAGCTACGCCTCGTTTATCTGCCCGCTTTACGCGTTGCGCTCTGGTGAGTTTTTGGAAACAGTCCTTTTTTGATCAATAGTTTTTGTGTGTTTGTGAAACACCGAAGAGATCCCGTTTTTGTTATACTGTTCTCACCTATTCTTTGTTGTTGGATTTACACGTTGGATTACCTTATTGTTTTTTCTCTGGACACTGCTAACTGTGTGTATCACACCGAAGATCAAGTCACTTGGATATATTGTTTGGATCAGTCACCTCTCTGTTTCTATTGTGCGCTGAGCTAACTGGGATTTCTCTCTCTCTCTCCGCTTCCACCTGGAGTGTATGCTGGGGGGATCTGCAGAGCGGCTCAGACGTCACAGGCAAATTCCTCACCATCACCTTCTGGGAGAATCTGCAGAGCCGCAAACATTCTTCACATGCCAGATTCCCCGTTTGTTCTGTTCTCCACCTAATTCAATCTTGTGACTCTGTGAATAAACACGCCCTTGTTTTTGGCTAACTCTGAAACAACTCTCTCTGTGCCGTTGCGCTTGGGGTCGGTTACAAACCCTAACATACAGTATCTGTGTGAAGCTGGCTTTTCATCCATGACAGCTCTGAAAACAAAATATAGGGCCAATTTGAAAGGTCACGATATTGGTGTTATTTCAATCAATTTAAACATGGCCCATTTCATGACTATTTTGTTGGGGCGAGGGGGGGGGGGGGGCCAAAATATTTTGGTCCGCCAAAGGGGGGCCTGACAGAAAAAGTTTGAGAAGCACTGCACTAACAGCTGTATTAAAACAACACACTAACATCTGTATTAAAACAACACACTAACAGTCTAAACTACCAGCTATGTTAAAACAACACACTAACAGCTGTATTAAAACAACACAATACCAGCTGTGTTAAAACAACACACTAACAGCTGTATTAAAAGAACACACTAACAGACTACAATAACAGCTCTATTAAAACAACACACTAACAGCTGTGTTAAAACAACACACTACCAGCTGTATTAAAACAACACACTACCAGCTGTATTAAAACAACACACTAACAGCTGTATTAAAACAACACACTACCAGCTGTATTAAAACAACACACTAACAGCTATATTAAAACAACACACTAACAGCTGTATTAAAACAACACACTACTAGCTGTATTAAAACAACACACTACCAGCTGTATTAAAACAACACACTAACAGCTGTATTAAAACAACACACTACCAGCTGTATTAAAACAACACACTAACAGTCTACACAAACAGCTGTATTAAAACAACACACTAACAGCTGTCTTAAAACAACACACTAACAGCTGTATTAAAACAACACACTAACAGTCTACACAAACAGCTGTATTAAAACAACACACTAATAGCTGGGTTAAAACAACACACTACCAGCTGTATTAAAACAACACACTAACAGCTGTATTAAAACAACACACTAACAGCTGTATTAAAACAACACACTAACAGTCTACACTACCAGCTGTATTAAAACAACACACTGCCAGCTGTATTAAAACAACACACTAACAGCTGTATTAAAACAACACACTAACAGCTGTATTAAAACAACACACACTAACAGCTGTATTAAAACAACACACTACCAGCTGTATTAAAACAACACACTACCAGCTGTATTAAAACAACACACTACCAGCTGTATTAAAACAACACACTAACAGCTACATTAAAACAACACACTAACAGCTGTATTAAAACAACACACTACTAGCTGTATTAAAACAACACACTACCAGCTGTATTAAAACAACACACTACCAGCTGTATTAAAACAACACACTAACAGCTGTATTAAAACAACACACTACCAGCTGTATTAAAACAACACACTAACAGCTATATTAAAACAACACACTAACAGCTGTATTAAAACAACACACTACTAGCTGTATTAAAACAACACACTACCAGCTGTATTAAAACAACACACTAACAGCTGTATTAAAACAACACACTACCAGCTGTATTAAAACAACACACTAACAGTCTACACAAACAGCTGTATTAAAACAACACACTAACAGCTGTCTTAAAACAACACACTAACAGCTGTATTAAAACAACACACTAACAGTCTACACAAACAGCTGTATTAAAACAACACACTAATAGCTGGGTTAAAACAACACACTACCAGCTGTATTAAAACAACACACTAACAGCTGTATTAAAACAACACACTAACAGTCTACACTACCAGCTGTATTAAAACAACACACTGCCAGCTGTATTAAAACAACACACTAACAGCTGTATTAAAACAACACACTAACAGCTGTATTAAAACAACACACACTAACAGCTGTATTAAAACAACACACTACCAGCTGTATTAAAACAACACACTAACAGCTGTATTAAAACAACACACTAACAGCTGTATTAAAACAACACACTACTAGCTGTATTAAAACAACACACTAACAGCTGTATTAAAACAACACACTACCAGCTGTATTAAAACAACACACTAACAGCTGTATTAAAACAACACACTACCAGCTGTATTAAAACAACACACTAACAGCTGTATTAAAACAACACACTACCAGCTGTGTTAAAACAACACACTAACAGCTGTATTAAAACAACACACTACCAGCTGTATTAAAACAACACACTAACAGCTGTATTAAAACAACACACTACCAGCTGTGTTAAAACAACACACTAACAGCTGTATTAAAACAACACACTACCAGCTGGGTTAAAACAACACACTACCAGCTGTATTAAAACAACACACTACCAGCTGTATTAAAACAACACACTACCAGCTGGGTTAAAACAACACACTACCAGCTGTATTAAAACAACACACTAACAGCTGTATTAAAACAACACACTACCAGCTGTGTTAAAACAACACACTAACAGCTGTATTAAAACAACACACTACCAGCTGTATTAAAACAACACACTACCAGCTGGGTTAAAACAACACACTACCAGCTGTATTAAAACAACACACTAACAGCTGTATTAAAACAACACACTACCAGCTGTGTTAAAACAACACACTAACAGCTGTATTAAAACAACACAGTAACAGCTGTATTAAAACAACACACTACCAGCTGTATTAAAACAACACACTAACAGTCTACACAAACAGCTGTATTAAAACAACACACTAACAGCTGTGTTAAAACAACACACTAACAGCTGTATTAAAACAACACACTAACAGCTGTATTAAAAGAACACACTACCAGCTGTATTAAAACAACACACTAACAGCTGTATTAAAACAACACACTAACAGCTGTATTAAAACAACACACTACTAGCTGTATTAAAACAACACACTACCAGCTGTATTAAAACAACACACTAACAGTTGTATTAAAACAACACACTACCAGCTGTATTAAAACAACACACTAACAGTCTACACAAACAGCTGTATTAAAACAACACACTAACAGCTGTCTTAAAACAACACACTAACAGCTGTATTAAAACAACACACTAACAGTCTACACAAACAGCTGTATTAAAACAACACACTAACAGCTGGGTTAAAACAACCCACTACCAGCTATATTAAAACAACACACTAACAGCTGTATTAAAACAACACACTAACAGTCTACACTACCAGCTGTGTTAAAACAACACACTAACAGTCTACACTACCAGCTGTGTTAAAACAACACACTAACAGTCTACACTACCAGCTGTATTAAAACAACACACTACCAGCTGTGTTAAAACAACACACTAACAGCTGTATTAAAACAACACACTACCGGCTGTATTAAATCAACACACTAACAGCTGTATTAAAACAACACACTACCAGCTGTGTTAAAACAACACACTAACAGCTGTATTAAAACAACACAGTAACAGCTGTATTAAAACAACACACTACCAGCTGTATTAAAACAACACACTACCAGCTGTATTAAAACAACACTCTAACAGTCTACACAAACAGCTGTATTAAAACAACACACTAACAGCTGTGTTAAAACAACACACTAACAGCTGTATTAAAACAACACACTAACAGCTGTATTAAAACAACACACTAACAGTCTACACTACCAGCTGTATTAAAACAACACACTAACAGCTGTATTAAAACAACACACTACCAGCTGTGTTAAAACAACACACTACCAGCTGTGTTAAAACAACACACTAACAGCTGTATTAAAACAACACACTACCAGCTGTGTTAAAACAACACACTAACAGCTGTATTAAAACAACACAGTAACAGCTGTATTAAAACAACACACTACCAGCTGTATTAAAACAACACACTAACAGTCTACACAAACAGCTGTATTACAACAACACACTAACAGCTGTGTTAAAACAACACACTAACAGCTGTATTAAAACAACACACTAACAGCTGTATTAAAACAACACACTAACAGTCTACACTACCAGCTGTATTAAAACAACACACTAACAGCTGTATTAAAACAACACACTACCAGCTGTGTTAAAACAACACACTACCAGCTGTATTAAAACAACACAATAACAGCTGTATTAAAACAACACACTAACAGCTGTATTAAAACAACACACTACCAGCTGTATTAAAACAACACACTAACATCTGTATTAAAACAACACACTACCAGCTGTATTAAAACAACACACTAACAGTCTACACTACCAGCTGTATTAAAACAACACACTAACAGCTGTATTAAAACAACACACTAACAGTCTACACTACCAGCTGTATTAAAACAACACACTAACAGCTGTATTAAAACAACAGACTATCAGCTGTGTTAAAACAACACACTACCAGCTGTATTAAAACAACACACTAACAGCTGTATTAAAACAACACACTACCAGCTGTGTTAAAACAACACACTAACAGCTGTATTAAAACAACACAGTAACAGCTGTATTAAAACAACACACTACCAGCTGTATTAAAACAACACACTAACAGTCTACACAAACAGCTGTATTAAAACAACACACTAACAGCTGTGTTAAAACAACACACTAACAGTTGTATTAAAACAACACACTAACAGCTGTATTAAAAGAACACACTACCAGCTGTATTAAAACAACACACTAACAGCTGTATTAAAACAACACACTAACAGCTGTATTAAAACAACACACTACTAGCTGTATTAAAACAACACACTACCAGCTGTATTAAAACAACACACTAACAGTTGTATTAAAACAACACACTACCAGCTGTATTAAAACAACACACTAACAGTTTACACAAACAGCTGTATTAAAACAACACACTAACAGCTGTCTTAAAACAACACACTAACAGCTGTATTAAAACAACACACTAACAGTCTACACAAACAGCTGTATTAAAACAACACACTAACAGCTGGGTTAAAACAACCCACTACCAGCTATATTAAAACAACACACTAACAGCTGTATTAAAACAACACACTAACAGCTGTATTAAAACAACACACTAACAGCTGTATTAAAACAACACACTACCAGCTGTGTTAAAACAACACACTAACAGCTGTATTAAAACAACACACTAACAGTCTACACTACCAGCTGTGTTAAAACAACACACTAACAGTCTACACTACCAGCTGTGTTAAAACAACACACTAACAGTCTACACTACCAGCTGTGTTAAAACAACACACTAACAGTCTACACTACCAGCTGTATTAAAACAACACACTACCAGCTGTGTTAAAACAACACACTAACAGCTGTATTAAAACAACACACTACCGGCTGTATTAAATCAACACACTAACAGCTGTATTAAAACAACACACTACCAGCTGTGTTAAAACAACACACTAACAGCTGTATTAAAACAACACAGTAACAGCTGTATTAAAACAACACACTACCAGCTGTATTAAAACAACACTCTAACAGTCTACACAAACAGCTGTATTAAAACAACACACTAACAGCTGTGTTAAAACAACACACTAACAGCTGTATTAAAACAACACACTAACAGCTGTATTAAAACAACACACTAACAGTCTACACTACCAGCTGTATTAAAACAACACACTAACAGCTGTATTAAAACAACACACACTAACAGCTGTATTAAAACAACACACTACCAGCTGTATTAAAACAACACACTAACAGCTGTATTAAAACAACACACTAACAGCTGTATTAAAACAACACACTACTAGCTGTGTTAAAACAACACACTAACAGCTGTATTAAAACAACACACTACCAGCTGTGTTAAAACAACACACTAACAGCTGTATTACAACAACACACTAACAGCTGTATTAAAACAACACACTACCAGCTGTATTAAAACAACACACTAACAGCTGTATTAAAACAACACACTAACAGCTGTATTAAAACAACACACTAACAGCTGTATTAAAAAACACACTAACAGCTGTATTAAAACAACACACTCACAGCTGTGTTAAAACAACACACTAACAGCTGTATTAAAACAACACACTAACAGCTGTATTAAAACAACACACTACCAGCTGTGTTAAAACAACACACTAACAACTGTATTAAAACAACACACTAACAGCTGTGTTAAAACAACACACTAACAGCTGTATTAAAACAACACACTAACAGCTGTATTAAAACAACACACTAACAGCTGTATTAAAACAACACACTAACAGTCTACACTACCAGCTATGTTAAAACAACACACTAACAGCTGTATTAAAACAACACACTACCAGCTGTGTTAAAACAACACACTAACAGCTGTATTAAAACAACACACTAACAGCTGTATTAAAACAACACACTAACAGTCTACACTACCAGCTATGTTAAAACAACACACTAACAGCTGTATTAAAACAACACACTACCAGCTGTGTTAAAACAACACACTAACAGCTGTATTAAAACAACACACTAACAGTCTACACTACCAGCTATGTTAAAACAACACACTAACAGCTGTATTAAAACAACACACTAACAGTCTACACTACCAGCTATGTTAAAACAACACACTAACAGCTGTGTTAAAACAACACACTAACAGCTGTATTAAAACAACACACTAACAGCTGTGTTAAAACAACACACTAACAGCTGTATTAAAACAACACACTAACAGCTGTATTAAAACAACACACTAACAGCTGTATTAAAACAACACACTAACAACTGTATTAAAACAACACACTCACAGCTGTATTAAAACAACACACTAACAGCTGTATTAAAACAACACACTCACAGCTAAAACAACACACTAACAGCTGTATTAAAACAACACACTCACAGGCTGTATTTGTATGATGCAAACTCATATGAAGCTAAGAAACTGAACAGGGCCTCATGGTATCAAATATTGTATCGAAGGTATTGTATCAAAGTTAGAAGTTCCAGTATCGTGACAACAATACGAATAACCAATAAATGTGGTTAGATTAATTGACAAATCGAAAGGATTGTTGTTAGATTAATAGGTCAAAAAATATGTTTAGGTGCCCTACCACTGATTACACACACATACATACACACACACACATGAACATACACACACATGCATTTATACAAACATGAACACACACACACACACAAACACAAACACACACACACACACACACAACACTAAACTATCGCAGATAAGCATAAACATGAAATCACACACACACGCTGAGAGACTGTGGGAGAGGTGGCGTCCTGTTACCACGGCGACGTGTCCACAACAACCAGGGATTGAAGCAGCAGCACCTCATTGGTCACAGAACACGTCACTGTAAATCCCACTCAATCACACACACGCACCCACGCACACACATACACACACACACACAAACGCACACACGCACACACACACAGACACACACACACACACACACACACGTTTTCAGGCATTGTGGGGCCATTCCATAGCTCGACATTCATTCCCCCCTTGAAAGGCCCTTCCAAGGTTTCTCTCCTCCACATTGCCTGTGGTGCTTTTTTCCTATTGCTAGTTTTTCCTTACCTTTGCGTGGGGTATGTCTGGGAGTGGTGCCTCTATGGCGACGCTAATATCGCGGGCGCGATAGAATGACGTCAATTGTTTGACGTGGTCTGCCTGGGAAATGTAGTCATTTTCCGGGTTTCTTTCACTGTAGTTCGAATGATAAGACCGGATGTTACACGCTACTTTTTATTTGGTGTTGATAAAACAATAAATAACTGATACAGGATCATTTCAATTTGTGCTAAATAAACGTTTACGCGTGCGTAAAATGTGCCACATTTATTTTTTATTTGTTGAATAACTTTGGCTAGGAAGGTCGTATCGTCACACTGTAAACGGAAACGGAAGCTGTAGACTCAGACCTACCCCCTTCTAGACGATTCTAGACGGTTCCATTCACTCTACCTCGTGTGTTGCATGGCAACAGTCGGCAGATTGTCGGAGCAAGTTTGTGTATAAAAGTAGACTTTTTGGGGGAAAAAATGGCATCATGACGAGGCGAGCTGAACCGCGTCCTAGAGCCGTCTCATACTGGGATGATTATTTCGAAGATGACGAGGAACTTGATGCAATTATTGGCGTGGATTCGGGCTCTGATATTTCTGCTGAAGAATCTGGCTCCGACGTGGACCCATCATTTGTCCTCGACAGGTACAGCTTTATTGTCTCACTCATTACTGTTCTGTCTGGGAAACACCTCACACATGTACAACGTTGTACAACGTTTAAATAAAACACTTAGTATAGTTGAAAATAATGTATTTCTACATGGAATTGTACACATAGACCAGGACCAGGAGAGCGTGGAATCGGTATTTCCAGTACCCAGCGCTGAATCAATAAACGCGATCGATATTTGGAATGGCAATCAGGAATTGGAATAATCTTTTTGGAGAACATCTGATCTGAGGTAAGGAATCTATTTTACCAGTCTTAGGATAATCGGATCTGTTTTCACAGAGATATCAGCGTGTGCCATATGTGTGTGTGTGTGTGTGTGTGTGTGTGTGTGTGTGTGTGTGTGTGTGTGTGTGTGTGTGTGTGTGTGTGTGTGTGTGTGCACTGATCAGGAAATGAGAGAATAGATTTTTCAGCTTGCTTCTCTAGCGTGCATAAGTACACATATACTATCGATAATCTAGCGTTTATTTGAAAACGATTCATAAATAGGCCGAAAAATTACCATGTTTTTTGTGTATTCCAGAATATTCCAGTAAATGCCGTTTATCACGGAATCTTTATATTTTCCTGAAACGTTCAAGAAAACTAGGGTTTTTCAAAATGGTATAAAATGGAAATGAACAGATTAAAAAACAATCCGTTTCGTCAATGTTGACTGCAAACAAGTCATTGATAAGCGACGGCCAGATTAGACACATAGCCATAATTTAAGACATAGATTATGCGTTCACAACGCTATCATTGAAGTGGGTGCTGGCATTCAACCATGTTCTGGGGCACCAAGCTCTGGCATTGAAAGTGTTAACACATTAGGTGCCAACAATGAGAGATCTCGTTGTTGGCCGCCATGCGTTGGTTGCCAATCACGAGATTTCTCGTTATTTAATTGTTATTTCTTTTATTAGCGATATCCATTCATTTTTCATCCGTCCAGCCTGACATTATCATTGGGAATGGCTCTGAGCTCGAAAAGGGCAAATACCGCCCCCTATCGTCTCCCGGATGGTCATGCACATCATTGGATTGGATTGAGTGAAAAAGTGCATCAGAGAAAAACTCCGCCCCAGGGTTTCCCCACCTCTGGCAAGCAGTGTCGTGTTACCAGAGTCACTGGCGAGGCTGGAAGCAGCTTGGATTCATGCGTTTCAGACTATAACGTTGGATCAATAAACGCGATCAATATTTGGAATGGCGATCAGGAATTGGATTCATCTTATTGCAGAACATCTGATCTGAGGTAAGGAATCTATGTTACCAGTTTTAGGTTAATCAGAGTTGTTTTTCACAGACTGCACAATGTGTGTGTGTGTGTGTGTGTGTGTGTGTGTGTGTGTGTGTGTGTGTGTGTGTGTGTGTGTGTGTGTGTGTGTGTGCGTGTGCGTGTGCGTGTGCGTGTGTGTGTGTGTGTGTGTGTGTGTGTGCCTGTATGATGTACTGTTCATAAAAGTATAATGTGTTTACATGTCATTGTCTACAGCGATGACGAGAGAACAACTTGGACCAACGACCGGAAGGACAAGGGGCAAAGGCCCAGCGAGGCAGGGCCCAGCCAGGTCAAATGACTCAGACAGGTGAGACAGAATTATTATGGCTGTTTATAGCTTTTTTTTATTACTCAGTTTGCAGACTTTGCAATATATACAGAATGGAATGTTGAGAGCGTATTGTGGTAACCATATTCAGCTTATCTCATGAAGTATAGTATTATTCAAGATTCAAGATTCAAGATTCAAGAGTTTTAATTGTCACGGCATACAGGTATACAATGAAATGCGGCTGGTCTTGCCCGCGACGATGTGCAATACAGTGGTACAACATATAATAGAATCCAATAAAATACAGTGGTACAACATATTAATAGAATCCAATAAAACAGTGCAATAAACAGGTACATGGTGTGCCATCTCGGTATCTGTACATTAGTATTTACAGAGCATATAGGACATGCTAGTTAGCTTTAGTAGTGCAATACACTGTTCCTGCTGTTATACTACTTTAAGTGGCCTTTCCTCTGGCCATAAGTGTGCGTGTGTGCGGCATGAGTGTTAAAGTGGCTGCTAGTGTGTGAGCGTGCTCAGCGTGCGTGTCGTGTATGTACTTGTGTGTGGATAGTTCAGTTTCTGTGTCTCTCAATGTTCATTGTTCAAGGCTCTGATGGCCTGGGGGAAGAAGCTTAGCCTAAGCCTCTCCGTCTTAGTCTCTAGAATTCGCAGGCGTCTGCCTGACCTCAGCAGCTGGAACAGGCTGTTATTGGGGTGGTGGGGGTCTTTCATTATCCTGCAGGCTCTGGATTTGCATCTCTTGTTGTATAGAGCCTGCAGGGGAGGTAGCGCAATACCCGTGGTACGCTCGGCTGAGCGCACCACACTCTGTAGGGCCTTCTTGTCCTGTGCCGTGCTGTTCCCATACCAGGCAGTGATGTTTCCGGTCAAGATGCTCTCTACAGCTCCTGAGTAGAAGGACTGGAGTATCTTCCCCGATACTCTGAACTTCCTTAACTGTCTCAGGTGGTAGAGGCGCTGCTTCGCTTTCTTTACTACTGTGCCTATGTGTGTTGACCATGTCAGGTCCTCTGAGATGTGGACCCCCAGGTACTTGAAGCTGCTCACCCTGTCCACGGTAGCCCCGTTAATCCTCAGTGGTGTGTGTGTCTCCCGCTGTCCTCTCCTATAATCCACGATCAGCTCCTTGGTTTTACCAATGTTCAGGAGCAGGCTGTTGTCCTGGCACCAACGTTCCAGTACCTCAACCTCCTCCCGGTAGGCCTTCTCGTCGTTGTCCGAGATCAGCCCCACCACCACCGTGTCGTCGGCGAACTTCACAATGGAGTTGGAGCTGAACTTGGCCACACAGTCGTGTGTGTAGAGTGAGTACAGCAGGGGGCTTAGAACACAGCCCTGGGGGGACCCGATGCTCAGGGTGATGGTGTTGGAGGTCTGACCCCCCACCCTGACCGCCTGGGGTCTTTCACTCAGAAAGTCCAGTACCCAGGCGCTCAGGGCGGAGCTCAGGCCTAGCTCGATCAGCTTGTCCACCAGTCTGGTGGGGACTATGGTGTTGAACGCTGAGCTGTAGTCAATGAACAACAGTCTCACATAGCCCCCCTTCTGACGGTCAAGGTGGGAGAGAGTGCTGTGCAGTACCTGGGAGACCGCGTCATCAGTGGACCTGTTTGTCCTGTATGCAAATTGCATAGGGTCCATATCACTGGGGAGAGAGGCACAAATGTGGTCCTTGACCAGCCTCTCGAAAAATTTCATGACCACAGAGGTGAGTGCCACCGGTCTGTAATCATTTGGACATGTTGGGGAGGGTTTCTTCGGTACAGGGATGATGGTAGACATCTTGAAGCAGGCAGGGACTACTGACTCCGCCAGGGATTGATTAAATATGACGGTGAACACCGGGGCAAGCTGGTTTGCACAGGACTTAAGTATGCGTCCTGTTATACCATCTGGGCCTGCAGCCTTCCTGGTGTTCACCTGCATAAATGCTCTTCTCACACTGTGTTCCGACAACGAGAGAGCGCCCCCGCCCCCCCGCGGTTGCCCCCCCCCCTCCACAACAGCCGGTGCGCCAGTGACGTCACTAGCCAGAGGGCTAGCGGCGACACTGTCTACACCGAACCGAGCGTAGAAGGAGTTGAGTTTGTCCGCTAGAGAGGCGTCGTCGCTCCCCATTGCGGGGGCGCTGACTTTGTAGTCAGTTATTGTCTTCAGTCCCCTCCACAAGCCTCTTGTGTCGTTTTGTGCCATTTGTGTCTCCAGTTTCTCAGCATATGTCCTCTTAGCAAGTTTAACAGCCTTGCGCAGAGTGTAGACTGAAGCCTTGTATTCTTCCATATTTCCTGACTCTCTGCCCAGGTTATAAGCCGTGGTGCGTGAGTTTAGGGCTGTTCTTATAGTGCTGTCCACCCAAGGTTTCTGGTTTGGGAAAACCCGCGCCGTCTTTGTGAGGACAATGCCGTCTGCCACTGTAGTTATGTAGCTTACAACGGTATCAGCATACTCGCTGACGTCACTGGCGCTTCCTTCAAACATGTCCCAGTCTGTATCCTTGAACGCGTCACGGAGCTCAACCTCTGATTCGTCAGACCACTTTTTTGTCTCACGTGACACGACGGCTTCGCGTGATCTCTGTTTGTATGCTGGGATTAAAAAGATGGAGTCGTGATCGCTCGCGCTTACAGAGCCCATCAGTGGCGGAGCCGCTACAGCCTTGTAGGCAGCTCTGAACGGGGTGTAGCAGTGGTCGAGTGTGTTTCCCCCTCTTGTGGAGCAGGCGATGTGCTGAAAAAAAGTCGGCATCACTTTTTTCAGGTTTGCCTGGTTGAAATCACCAGTCACTATCGTCGCGGCTTCCGGGTGCTTGATCTGCTGTTTGTTGATGTGGTCGTGTAATTCCCCCAGCGCTTTGCCGGTATTTGCCTGTGGATGAATATACACGACGGATAAAATGACCGCGGTAAACTCACGGGGTAGGTGATACGGGCGACACAGGATCTGGAGATGTTCCATATCTGGGGAGCATGAACTTGAGAGGACATGTACTTCCTTGGGATTAACCCAGAGATTGTTCGTGAGGATGCAGACCCCACCTCCGACGCTCTTCCCAGAGGCTGCCGTGCGATCTGCTCTCAGGACGGTGAAATTGTCCGATGGAGAGACGCTGTTGTCCGGCGTTGCTGGCTTGAGCCATGTCTCAGTGAAACACATGATATTAACGTCTCTCATCTCCCGTTGGAATCGGACCCTCGCTCTCAAGTCGTCCATCCTTCCCTCCAACGAACGTGCATTCGCCAGAAAGATGGATGGAATTGCTGGACGGTAAGCAGATCTTTTTAATCTAAGTCTGATACCGCCTCGTCTACCTCTATGTTTCTTTCTGCCGTTTCCTTTGTTGCCGTTCTCCCGCTTGATTTCTGTTAGCCCTTCTGGGCATAAAGTGTCTCCCAACTCCAATTTGAGTCCGGAGTTTAGGTCCATAAGTGTCTAGCGGTCGTATGACATACCCGCCAGTGATGATTTAATAAAAAAAGTCGAAAAAACAAACATAATAGCTAAAAATGTGCACAATCGTCGCGGAGCTAAACCAAAGGCGACTGACCGGGGTCGCGCCATAGTTCATAGTTCTTATATTAATAGTAGAGTACTTTGCCGTTGTTCTGTACCTATGTTGCTTCCTGCATTACCCATAAGAGAATAGTGAGGTGATGGAAAAATCATCAGGCAGGATGCGGCGCTCTCGTCAGAAGGGTTGCATTTATTGCATATAAACACAACATATTTCTATACTAAAAAGGTTGAAATCCAACAAAGCTCAAGCATGAGTCTTTGTTGAAAAGAGTCTATATCCAAATCAATGATGTTCAGAACAGCGTTGAATATATCTAGCTAACTCAAGTTCTTTGTCTGCTGAAAACCAGGAAGTTCTTTCTTCAATGCCTTTTGTTGTTGTTTGGTTCGTCGCTATGGTGATGAGTTTCTCCGTCTGTTCTCGTTTGCCGTCGTCTGCCGCTGGGGTGGTGTGTTCTGTTTTATTCCTGTGTGTTCCCAGCGCTCCCTTTTATCAATGAGCAAGACACGTCTGTGTGACGTCATCAAAGGCCGTCACCTAGACGTTTTCCACCAATCACTGGCTTTCAGTTTGAATTTGAAATTGAGGGTTGTACTTTGTGACCAACCGTTCTTCCCGTTTTGTTCCAATCAGAGAAATAGAATTAGTCTAAAATAGGCTTAATACTTTTGGTATTAAGCCTCAAGATAGTTATAGTTGAATTCTGATTGATTCCATAAACACAGACATATTATTCTTGACTCAAAAGCTTTTAGGTTTCAGATAAGAGTCAGTCTTTTACCATCAAGCCCAGTTTTAGAGTGTTCTAATTTTTTTTTACTTACTCAATCATCTATGCTAACAGTTCTTCTTAGTATGTCCAACTTGGTTCAGACAAGGCTTGATTGTAAAACTCAATGACCCCGTATCCTAACCACAGCATTTTTCATATTATTATGTTCAGCATCATCAGTCCAACATAACAGTAATATTTGCAGTTTAATTGGAGCTTCATTGAGAATATAAACATACTTTAGTTACAGAAATAGTAAACCTAACTTCCTCCTCTTTCCAGCTGTCTATCTCTGTGTGTCACGAGAGACCCACAGCAATTTAACAGAGTTCTGTGACCTACTCAGATCCTTTGTTCCAGCTGCTGGCCAACTACTATATGTAAATCGACCTCTGTTGTGACCCCAGTATCAACACCATCTGTAAACACTATGCACTCTTGTGGAAACCAGATGTCTTCCTTAGTGTGAGGATTCGCCTGTCCCTGGACCCTTTTTCCCTGTCTACTCTCCTCAACAACCCCCACCTTTGCGAGAACTTTTCCCCGTCTCCTACTCTCCTCAACAGCCCCCACCTTTGGACATTCTTGTACTCTTGGCGTTTTTATTGTCCTGTGTCTTTTAACTGTGTTCTGTCTTTAGTCTCGTTCCCTTTGTAATTATTTATTAGTTCCTTGTATGGTTGTTATGTTTACTCTGTCTAGTGTTCAGTCTTTTCTTGTGTAGTTAGTTCTGTGTGCTTCCCTGTTTATTTCCCCAGAGTGTTTGGTCTTGTGTTTCCCTCATGTGCGTCTCGTTTTGCTAATTGCCCTGCTGTCTCTCTAGTGTTAATTGTTTCCCCTATATCTGGTGTGTGTTCCCTACTCTTGTTGTCGGTTCATTGTTTCGGTTCCATGTTTGAGATTCCTGTTTGATGTTGCTCTGCTCTCTGTCTCACGTGATCCTGTTTTTGCCTCATAGTAAGTGTTCCCAAGTATTAGTGTTTGTTTTGTGACTTTCCTTGTTTTTGCATTTACAGTTCATGTTTTTGGTTAGTGTTTATTTTGTAGTTAGGTTTTGCACATTTTCTTGCCAGCCTTGCTGAGTTTGTTTTTGTCCTTTGGAGAATCCTTGTTTGTTGCTACTGCTCCTTTTTGAAGTAAAGCTGTTTTTGTTACACTTCACCCCTGGCTCCAAGTGACTCGAATTAAAGGAGCAGTGCTCATATTTGACAATCTACCTCTACCTCTCCCTCGTATCTGTTTGCGCCTGGGCCCTCTGCTAACACATCCCTAACAGAATGAACCGACCCTGTCTGGACCCAGCGAACAGAACGAGGGAGGCTTTGAGTGCCTTGGAGGCGTTCAGATTGGGGTATTTACCATCCTCCTCCTTGGAGGAGAGGAAGGAGGTTTTGCGTCTGCTCTACTCTCTCAGGGAGTGGCACCCTGAGCTGGCCCCACAGCTGGAGGAGTATGGCAGACACTGGATCAAGTGCCTATTCCAGCCTCCAGCCTCCAGGCAAGCCCCTACTGCTGGTAAGGCCTCTACCACCAGCATAGCCTCACCTGCTAGGGTACCTACTGCTAGCACCACAGCCCTGCCTGCTAGACCCACGGTGTGTGTAGCAGTTAGCTTAGGCCCCGTAGCTCTCACTTCTCAGGCAGCTAGCACTGGCCTTATAGCTAACCCTGCCCCTGTGGTTAGCCTAGCCCTTGTAGCCTCGACAGCTACCCCGTTAGCTCCTACTGCTACCGAGTCACGGAGAGCTAGAAGATCTAGGAAGGCTAGCTTAGGCCCCGCAGCTCTCACTGCTCAGGCAGCTAGCACTGGCCCGATGGCTAACCCTGCCCCTGTGGTTAGCCTAGCCCTTGTAGCTTCATCAGCTAGCCTGTTCCCTACAGCTAGTCCAGCCCTGTCTGCTAGAGCCCCTGCTGCTAGCACCTCAGTCTCATCCGCTAGAGCCCCTGCTGCTAGCCTCTTAGTCTTGTCTGCTAGAGCCCCTCCTCCTAGCACTAGCCAGGTAGCTAACCCGGTCTCTACTGCCAGTTTAGCCCCTGCTAGAGCGGCTCTTGCTGCCCCTGTCCCTCCTCCAGCTCCCGGGGAGGTCCTGACGTCTGGTCCCGGCTCATCTGGTCCCGGCTCCTCATCTGGTCCCGTCTCCTCATCTGGTCCCGGCTCGTCATCTGGTCCCGGCTCCTCATCTGGTCCCGGCTCGTCATCTGGTCCCGGCTCGTCATCTGGTCCCGGCTCGTCATCTGGTCCCGTCTCCTCGTCTGGTCCCGTCTCCTCGTCTGGTCCCGGCTCGTCATCTGGTCCCGGCTCCTCATCTGGTCCCGGCTCGTCATCTGGTCCCGGCTCGTCATCTGGTCCCGGCTCGTCATCTGGTCCCGTCTCCTCGTCTGGTCCCGTCTCCTCGTCTGGTCCCGGCTCGTCATCTGATCCCGGCTCGTCATCTGGTCCCGTCTCCTCGTCTGGTCCCGTCTCCTCGTCTGGTCCCGACTCCTCTTCTGGTCCCGACTCCTCTTCTGGTCCAGTCCGACGCCGTGGTCTGCGCCGTGGTCTACGCCGTGGTATACGCCGTGTTCTGCGCCGTGGTCTTCGGCTGCAGGGAACCACGTCCGGGGTTCTGCGTCCGGCCCCAAGTCCGGCGTCTGGTGGGTCCCCCGTCCGGGGCCCTGCTCCGGGCCTGTCACCCTCGCCCCTTTGCCCTCAACCCCCTCATCGGCCCTCTGTCCCTGCTTCCGGTTCCCCTCGTCCCCCTCATCGGCCCTCTGTCCCCGTTTCGAGCCCCCCTCACCGTGTCCCTGTTCCCATCTCTAGCCCCCCTCTCCTGGCCTCTGTCCCCGTCTCCGGTCCTCCTGATCCCGTGCCCCGTTCTCCCCTCTCCGGCCCCGTTCCTCTGCCCCGTTTCTCCTGTGCCCCTCCTGGGTTCCTGTCGCCGCTCCCCTGCCCCTGTGTCGCTCGTCCCGGCCTTGTCCGTCCTGACTTTTTTTTCCCGCTGACTCTCCCTGTGTTCTCCCGGCCCCCTGTCCTGCCCGTTCCCGGACGGTCCCTTTTGACGTCTGGGAGCCGTCTCTGGAGGGGGGGGTACTGTGAGGATTCGCCTGTCCCTGGACCCTTTTTCCCTGTCTACTCTCCTCAACAGCCCCCACCCTTGCGAGAATTTTTCCCCGTCTCCTACTCTCCTCAACAGCCCCCACCTTTGGACATTCTTGTACTCTTGGCGTTTTTATTGTCTCCTGTGTCTTTTAACTGTGTTCTGTCTTTAGTCTCGTTCCCTTTGTAATTATTTATTAGTTCCTTGTATGGTTGTTATGTTTACTCTGTCTAGTGTTCAGTCTTTTCTTGTGTAGTTAGTTCTGTGTGCTTCCCTGTTTATTTCCCCAGAGTGTTTGGTCTTGTGTTTCCCTCATGTGCGTCTCGTTTTGCTAATTGCCCTGCTGTCTCTCTAGTGTTAATTGTTTCCCCTATATCTGGTGTGTGTTCCCTACTCTTGTTGTCGGTTCATTGTTTCGGTTCCATGTTTGAGATTCCTGTTTGATGTTGCTCTGCTCTCTGTCTCACGTGATCCTGTTTTTGCCTCATAGTAAGTGTTCCCAAGTATTAGTGTTTGTTTTGTGACTTTCCTTGTTTTTGCATTTACAGTTCATGTTTTTGGTTAGTGTTTATTTTGTAGTTAGGTTTTGCACATTTTCTTGCCAGCCTTGCTGAGTTTGTTTTTGTCCTTTGGAGAATCCTTGTTTGTTGCTACTGCTCCTTTTTGAAGTAAAGCTGTTTTTGTTACACTTCACCCCTGGCTCCAAGTGACTCGAATTAAAGGAGCAGTGCTCATATTTGACAATCTACCTCTACCTCTCCCTCGTATCTGTTTGCGCCTGGGCCCTCTGCTAACACATCCCTAACAGAATGAACCGACCCTGTCTGGACCCAGCGAACAGAACGAGGGAGGCTTTGAGTGCCTTGGAGGCGTTCAGATTGGGGTATTTACCATCCTCCTCCTTGGAGGAGAGGAAGGAGGTTTTGCGTCTGCTCTACTCTCTCAGGGAGTGGCACCCTGAGCTGGCCCCACAGCTGGAGGAGTATGGCAGACACTGGATCAAGTGCCTATTCCAGCCTCCAGCCTCCAGTCAAGCCCCTACTGCTGGTAAGGCCTCTACCACCAGCATAGCCTCACCTGCTAGGGTACCTACTGCTAGCACCTCAGCCCTGCCTGCTAGACCCACGGTGTGTGTAGCAGTTAGCTTAGGCCCCGTAGCTCTCACTTCTCAGGCAGCTAGCACTGGCCTTATAGCTAACCCTGCCCCTGTGGTTAGCCTAGCCCTTGTAGCCTCGACAGCTACCCCGTTAGCTCCTACTGCTACCGAGTCACGGAGAGCTAGAAGATCTAGGAAGGCTAGCTTAGGCCCCGCAGCTCTCACTGCTCAGGCAGCTAGCACTGGCCCGATGGCTAACCCTGCCCCTGTGGTTAGCCTAGCCCTTGTAGCTTCATCAGCTAGCCTGTTCCCTACAGCTAGTCCAGCCCTGTCTGCTAGAGCCCCTGCTGCTAGCACCTCAGTCTCGTCCGCTAGAGCCCCTGCTGCTAGCCTCTTAGTCTTGTCTGCTAGAGCCCCTCCTCCTAGCACTAGCCAGGTAGCTAACCCGGTCTCTACTGCCAGTTTAGCCCCTGCTAGAGCGGCTCTTGCTGCCCCTGTCCCTCCTCCAGCTCCCGGGGAGGTCCTGACGTCTGGTCCCGGCTCATCTGGTCCCGGCTCCTCATCTGGTCCCGTCTCCTCATCTGGTCCCGGCTCGTCATCTGGTCCCGGCTCGTCATCTGGTCCCGGCTCGTCATCTGGTCCCGGCTCGTCATCTGGTCCCGGCTCGTCATCTGGTCCCGTCTCCTCGTCTGGTCCCGTCTCCTCGTCTGGTCCCGGCTCGTCATCTGGTCCCGGCTCCTCATCTGGTCCCGGCTCGTCATCTGGTCCCGGCTCGTCATCTGGTCCCGGCTCGTCATCTGGTCCCGTCTCCTCGTCTGGTCCCGTCTCCTCGTCTGGTCCCGGCTCGTCATCTGATCCCGGCTCGTCATCTGGTCCCGTCTCCTCGTCTGGTCCCGACTCCTCTTCTGGTCCCGACTCCTCTTCTGGTCCAGTCCGACGCCGTGGTATACGCCGTGTTCTGCGCCGTGGTCTTCGGCTGCAGGGAACCACGTCCGGGGTTCTGCGTCCGGCCCCAAGTCCGGGGCCCTGCTCCGAACCTGTCACCCTCGCCCCTTTGCCCTCAACCCCCTCATCGGCCCTCTGTCCCTGCTTCCGGTTCCCCTCGTCCCCCTCATCGGCCCTCTGTCCCCGTTTCCAGCCCCCCTCACCGTGTCCCTGTCCCTGTTCCCATCTCTAGCCCCCCTCTCCTGGCCTCTGTCCCCGTCTCCGGTCCTCCTGATCCCGTGCCCCGTTCTCCCCTCTCCGGCCCCGTTCCTCTGCCCCGTTTCTCCTGTGCCCCTCCTGGGTTCCTGTCGCCGCTCCCCTGCCCCGGTGTCGCTCGTCCCGGCCTTGTCCGTCCTGACTTCTTTTTAGGTCTATGCAAGCAGCAACCAGTCACACATCCCTTCTCCAACTTAAAACGTTATTTGAGCGAACATTTAACGTTATTATAAGACTATTTTAACGTTAGTGAATTTGAATGCACATAGCTAGTTAAATATCCCAACTTGTGTCATCAATCATTGAGGAAAACTAGCCAATAGCTAACGTCATAGATAGCTAGCCTATAGCTAACGCCATAGATAGCTAGCCTAATAGCTAACGTTATAGATAGCTAGCCTTTGCAAACAAAGCTAACGTTATCCAGTTGACATTACAGATCATAATAACTATGATAACATTAACGAAGTGAGTGTAGGTGTTAGTCAGAGTGTAGAGGGTCGGTAGAGAGAGGCTAACTAGACAATCCCTGGAGGGCGGAGGCGTGGACAGATCTTCCAGAGCAGCATACACTAGGTAAGATATATGCTGGTAATTGACATAGTAGGGCTTTATAAATATACAGATACCAAGGCCTGTCAGAGAAGACCAGGCAACATTATCATATAGAATACAGTGCTGTAGTTATTATCACCAGTAATAAACCTCAGGGCTGAGTGGTAAACAGAGGCTAAGGGCCTGAGTGGCTCATCAAATAGCTCATTTACGTAGTGGAAACTGGAGCCAATGTCCCCGCAATGACAAAATAAATCTTGTTTATCACCACGCACGTCGGCCTCTTAACCCTTTCACTGCCACACAACAGAAGGTTAACCCTTTACTATGACACAACCGACGGTCTCTGTCTCTCTCTCTCTCTCTGTCTCGTTCTCTCTCTCTCTCTCTCTCTCTCTCTCTCTCTCTCTCTCTCTCTCTCTCTCTCTCTAGATCACTACCTACTCACCTGCTCTGAAACTCGGTGTGGTGTCTCTCTCTCTCTCTCTCTCTCTCTCTCTCTCTCTCTCTCTCTCTCTCTCTCTCTCTCTCTCTCTCTCTCTGCGTGTGTGTGTGTGTGTGTGTGTGTGTGTTTATGGTCGGTTGCATGAGACAGAGAGAGAGAGAAAGCGAGAGAGAGAGAGAGAGAGAGTGAGAGAAAGAGAGAGAGAGAGAGAGAGGGGTAGAGAGACCTGATTGCCCCATTTGCTGCAGAGCCTGATTTGTTATTGCTGCCCCTCTCTCTCTCTCTCTCTCTCTCTCTCTCTCTCTCTCTCTCTCTCCCCCTCCCCCGTTCTGGGGTTTTCCGTGTCTAGTTGAGTTGTTTTCTTGAATCAAGTTTTACTGTCTCTGTTGCTGTTATGCTTTGCCTGGAGAGCCTTTCGTTGGTTCATTGGCCCTGTTGAGTGTTCCTTAGTTGTGTAACCGAGTGGATCTGAACCTGAGACCATATATAGGATCCACATGCGGCCGCACTAACCAGCTGAGCAAAAGGATCACGTTATTTTATCCACGTGCACACGTTCCCAGGGGTTAAGGCTCTCAGATCCCACCCCCATTGCTGCGTGAACCTGGATACAGATTAACAGGGCACCGAGACCCCACCAGTGCTACCAATGTAACCAAGTGGATTCTAACCTGGGATCATAGGATCCATAGGCAGCCGCACTAACCAGCTGAGCTACAGGGTCAGACCACTTAGCAGGTGCTGGTTGACTATGAACAACTCAACTCGTTAGTAGTTTACAATTGTATTTATATATATTTTTTTGTTCTTTGTAGTCAGTTTAACCCCCAAGTGTCATTTATGTGCTTCTCATGTTGTCATTTGACTCTGTGTATTTTAGTTACTCCTGCTCTCTTCTATTTGCCGCTCCGTTGTTCAATGTAAATTGACGTTCTCTTGTGTATTTCCGGGATTCCTTGTTTTATTCTGTTTCTTGTTACTGCAGTGTAGGTTGTCAGCTACTGTTTTTTGCTCATGTAAAAATATCTATAAATCTACCATATCTATCCGTCTATAATTGTATTGAAGTAACAATTTAAATTCATATCGCCAATAGATTTGAAACTGTAGTGTATTTTTGATTGATTATTGGCTATTCAACATTATTATAGCATTATTCAGAATGGCTAGTTGAGAGCAGACCACATTTTAGATTGACCTTTGTTACCAACTGAAGTGATCACAACACACACACACACACACACACACACACACACACAGACACAGACACAGACACAGACACACACACACACCCTGTCTCACATGACCTCCCAGAGACCAGCTTTGGTGTAAACCTCATTAAGTTGGCAGACACACACACAAACAAAACTAAAACTGATAGAGCACCCACATACCGGTTGGACAAGACCACCATCCACACAGAGCCAGAATGAGTGAATTACCATGTAAAGAGCTAGGACGAAAGTCAGCCTTTGTTATCCTCAAAATTGTAATTATGCTATTTTAGACCAGTCCACCCGAGTAGATACGGGGGTCGAGAAAATGTTTAAATACCAAACGGTCTCGACATTAGGACACACACGTCAGGAGACCGAGCTGGCTGTGTCACTGAGAGATTTTGATATCCTGTGAATGCTGTGGAAACTGCCTTGCTGATTTTTGCCAATAAACCAAACTACCACTGTTGGACCATTGCTCCCTAACCACTGTTTCCAGCCTTTTCTTCTCCTCTGAACGTATCCTGAATCAAGCGTGCCAAATTAAGTCACGTTAGTATCTATTGTAAAATTACTTAAACAGTGTCTACAATGTACAGTTTGTTACTGTGTTAAAGCTGGAAAATCTATTGTGCTCACAGCAGGGAATGTCATCAAATACATACACCTGTTGTCAGAGTCTCTGTCTAAATGAAGAAGTGTTGAACTCAGCTGTAATCCTAGATCCCTTAAGTCTGCTATTCTAAATGTATAACCTTATTTAGACTTGTATTAGTCTTGTTCCTCTGATTATTTTCTGAAGAAGCCATTTCATTGGTTTAGTGACGATATATAGGACGCTTGTTTCTTTCTGTTCTTGGCAGAATGTAGAATGTCTTGGCGTCTCCACTAGATTCTGCACGTTGCAACATATTTTTCTTTTCCTGTTTGTACTATTGCTTGATTCACTTTTGAATAAACCTCTGAAAGATGTTTTCTACTTTTCATTATTGAATATTATCAGATAAACACGATATTGATGCAACACGGTCTCATCAATAATTGTGAATAAAGTACTAATTGTCCACAGGAAAAAAGGTACATAATGATTTTATTTTGTAGCCATAAGTGATATATTTACATTTTGTATCGCGAAAGCCCAAAACAAACAAGTCCCGGGAGTCGAACTAACAATGATTGTGGTTGTGGACAAGTGCTCTCACCACTAGACTAAACCATCCACCCGCCCTGATACAAACACAACAATACTATGATGATGATGATGATGATGATGATGATGATGATGGTTAAGATAGAAGGTGCACTCTTCCTACTATACTACTATGTCTTTACTACTATGCACTCAACACTGCAGCACCCAAGTATCAACACTGTTTGATGAACAATGTTACTCAGCTGATAGAGTTGTACCCTTCCTGCTGACTTCGTCGTAAAGAACTTGCTAAAGTTGCTTTGGATAAAAGCGTCAGCTAAATGACTAAATGTAATGTTAGGGTTATGGTTAGTTTGGAGGTGTTTTTGGAAAGCGGGATTAAAATATATATATATATTCACGTGAGTGCTGCGCTGCACTGACAACCGAGTCGGTTAGAGTTATGCATCAAGAGCCTGACAATGGACAATGTAATGGACAATGTTGTTATCCAAACTGTAAATTTTATTAGAGCCAAAGGACTTAACCATCGGCAATTTAACGCACTTTTATCAGAACACAATATTAGTCACGGCCTGCCCTACCACACCCGTTGAGGTCCGTTGGTTGAGCCGAGAAGCAGTGCTCAAACGCTATTACGGAGAAACAGTAGCATTTCAACACCAGACCAGAAGAGACCAGTGAGAAACAGTAGCATTTCAACAGCACACCAAGAGAGACCAGTGAGAAACTGTAGCATTTCAACAGCACACCAAGAGAAACCAGTGAGAAACTGTAGCATTTCAACAGCAGACCAAGAGAGACCAGTGAGAAACAGTAGCATTTCAACAGCAAGCCAAGAGAGACCAGTGAGAAACAGTAGCATTTCAACAGCAGACCAGGAGAGACCAGTGAGAAACAGTAGCATTTCAACACCAGACCAAGAGAGACCAGTGAGAAACAGTAGCATTTCAACAGCAAGCCAAGAGAGACCAGTGAGAAACAGTAGCATTTCAACACCAGACCAAGAGAGACCAGTGAGAAACAGTAGCATTTCAACAGCAGACCAGGAGAGACCAGTGAGAAACAGTAGCATTTCAACAGCAAGCCAAGAGAGACCAGTGAGAAACAGTAGCATTTCAACACCAGACCAGAAGAGACCAGTGAGAAACAGTAGCATTTCAACAGCAGACCAAGAGAGACCAGTGAGAAACAGTAGCATTTCAACACCAGACCAAGAGAGACCAGTGAGAAACAGTAGCATTTCAACAGCAGACCAGGAGAGACCAGTGAGAAACAGTAGCATTTCAACAGCAGACCAGGAGAGACCAGTGAGAAACAGTAGCATTTCAACAGCACACCAAGAGAGACAAGTGAGAAACAGTAGCATTTCAACAGCAGGCCAAGAGAGACCAGTGAGAAACAGTAGCATTTCAACAGCAGACCAGGAGAGACCAGTGAGAAACAGTAGCATTTCAACACCAGACCAAGAGAGACCAGTGAGAAACAGTAGCATTTAAACAGCAGACCAAGAGAGACCAGTGAGAAACAGTAGCATTTCAACACCAGACCAAGAGAGACCAGTGAGAAACAGTAGCATTTCAACAGCAAGCCAAGAGAGACCAGTGAGAAACAGTAGCATTTCAACACCAGACCAAGAGAGACCAGTGAGAAACAGTAGCATTTCAACAGCAAGCCAAGAGAGACCAGTGAGAAACAGTAGCATTTCAACAGCAAGCCAAGAGAGACCAGTGAGAAACAGTAGCATTTCAACAGCACACCAAGAGAGACCAGTGAGAAACAGTAGCATTTCAACAGCACACCAAGAGAGACCAGTGAGAAACAGTAGCATTTCAACAGCAGACCAGGAGAGACCAGTGAGAAACAGTAGCATTTCAACAGCAAGCCAAGAGAGACCAGTGAGAAACAGTAGCATTTCAACAGCAGACCAGGAGAGACCAGTGAGAAACAGTAGCATTTCAACAGCAGACCAGGAGAGACCAGTGAGAAACAGTAGCATTTCAACACCAGACCAAGAGAGACCAGTGAGAAACAGTAGCATTTCAACACCAGACCAGAAGAGACCAGTGAGAAACAGTAGCATTTCAACAGCAGGCCAAGAGAGACCAGTGAGAAACAGTAGCATTTCAACACCAGACCAAGAGAGACCAGTGAGAACCAGTAGCATTTCAACAGCAGACCAGGAGAGACCAGTGAGAAACAGTAGCATGTCAACAGCAGACCAAGAGAGACCAGTGAGAAACAGTAGCATTTCAACAGCAGACCAAGAGAGACCAGTGAGAAACAGTAGCATTTCAACAGCACACCAAGAGAGACCAGTGAGAAACAGTAGCATTTCAACAGCAAGCCAAGAGAGACCAGTGAGAAACAGTAGCATTTCAACAGCAGACCAAGAGAGACCAGTGAGAAACAGTAGCATTTCAACAGCAGACCAAGAGAGACCAGTGAGAAACAGTAGCATTTCAACACCAGACCAAGAGAGACCAGTGAGAAACAGTAGCATTTCAACAGCAGACCAAGAGAGACCAGTGAGAATCAGTAGCATTTCAACAGCAGACCAGGAGAGACCAGTGAGAAACAGTAGCATTTCAACACCAGACCAGAAGAGACCAGTGAGAAACAGTAGCATTTCAACAGCACACCAAGAGAGACCAGTGAGAAACAGTAGCATTTCAACAGCAGGCCAAGAGAGACCAGTGAGAAACAGTAGCATGTCAACAGCAGGCCAAGAGAGACCAGTGAGAAACAGTAGCATTTCAACAGCAAGCCAAGAGAGACCAGTGAGAAACAGTAGCATTTCAACAGCAAGCCAAGAGAGACCAGTGAGAAACAGTAGCATTTCAACACCAGACCAAGAGAGACCAGTGAGAAACAGTAGCATTTCAACAGCAGGCCAAGAGAGACCAGTGAGAAACAGTAGCATTTCAACAGCAGGCCAAGAGAGACCAGTGAGAAACAGTAGCATTTCAACAGCAAGCCAAGAGAGACCAGTGAGAAACAGTAGCATTTCAACAGCAGGCCAAGAGAGACCAGTGAGAAACAGTAGCATTTCAACAGCAAGCCAAGAGAGACCAGTGAGAAACAGTAGCATTTCAACAGCAAGCCAAGAGAGACCAGTGAGAAACAGTAGCATTTCAACACCAGACCAAGAGAGACCAGTGAGAAACAGTAGCATTTCAACACCAGACCAAGAGAGACCAGTGAGAAACAGTAGCATTTCAACAGCAGGCCAAGAGAGACCAGTGAGAAACAGTAGCATTTCAACAGCAGGCCAAGAGAGACCAGTGAGAAACAGTAGCATTTCAACAGCAGGCCAAGAGAGACCAGTGAGAAACAGTAGCATTTCAACAGCAGACCAGGAGAGACCAGTGAGAAACAGTAGCATTTCAACAGCAGACCAGAAGAGACCAGTGAGAAACAGTAGCATTTCAACAGCAAGCCAAGAGAGACCAGTGAGAAACAGTAGCATTTCAACAGCAGACCAGAAGAGACCAGTGAGAAACAGTAGCATTTCAACAGCAGGCCAAGAGAGACCAGTGAGAAACAGTAGCATTTCAACAGCAGACCAGAAGAGACCAGTGAGAAACAGTAGCATTTCAACAGCAAGCCAAGAGAGACCAGTGAGAAACAGTAGCATTTCAACAGCACACCAAGAGAGACCAGTGAGAAACAGTAGCATTTCAACAGCAAGCCAAGAGAGACCAGTGAGAAACAGTAGCATTTCAACAGCAGACCAAGAGAGACCAGTGAGAAACTGTAGCATTTCAACACCAGACCAGAAGATAAATATGCCAACATTAGCAGGGTTGCTAGTTTTCAGTTGTAGTCCCTGGGCTACATGTTTAAGCCAGAAAAGAAACAGAAAGAAATAGAAGGATATTAAAGCTAATATAAAAACAGTTTAAAACATATTCTGTACATTCACTTTCTAGGCATTTTGTGCATTTTTGCTGCAGTGGTGGTGAGCTCGTTACGGAGGCTGCAGTGGTGGTGAGCTCGTTACGGAGGCTGCAGGGTGGTGAGCTCGTTACAGAGGCTGCAGTGGTGGTGAGCTCGTTACAGAGGCTGCAGTGGTGGTGAGCTCGTTACGGAGGCTGCAGTGGTGGTGAGCTCGTTACAGAGGCTGCAGTGGTGGTGAGCTCGTTACGGAGGCTGCAGTGGTGGTGAGCTCGTTACAGAGGCTGCAGTGGTGAGCTCGTTACAGAGGCTGCAGGGTGGTGAGCTCGTTACAGAGGCTGCAGTGGTGGTGAGCTCGTTACAGAGGCTGCAGTGGTGGTGAGCTCGTTACGGAGGCTGCAGTGGTGGTGAGCTCGTTACAGAGGCTGCAGTGGTGGTGAGCTCGTTACAGATGCTGCAGTGGTGAGCTCGTTACAGAGGCTGCAGGGTGGTGAGCTCGTTACAGAGGCTGCAGTGGTGGTGAGCTCGTTACAGAGGCTGCAGTGGTGGTGAGCTCGTTACGGAGGCTGCAGGGTGGTGAGCTCGTTACAGAGGCTGCAGTGGTGGTGAGCTCGTTACAGAGGCTGCAGTGGTGGTGAGCTCGTTACAGAGGCTGCAGTGGTGGTGAGCTCGTTACAGAGGCTGCAGTGGTGGTGAGCTCGTTACAGAGGCTGCAGTGGTGGTGAGCTCGTTACAGAGGCTGCAGTGGTGGTGAGCTCGTTACAGAGGCTGCAGGGTGGTGAGCTCGTTACAGAGGCTGCAGTGGTGAGCTCGTTACAGAGGCTGCAGTGGTGGTGAGCTCGTTACAGAGGCTGCAGTGGTGGTGAGCTCGTTACAGAGGCTGCAGTGGTGAGTGGCACAGTGAGTGTCGCTTCGTAAAAGAAACATGAATGAATGAATTTATTCACACACACACACACACGATATATTACATGTACATATCTTCATGTGAGAACAACAACGACGCAATTGTGTGCATGTGCCAGGTCTCCCAAGAAGCTATTTAAAGCTTTTGGAGGGAGCCTGATCACAAATATAGATAAAATATAAACAAAAACAAAAACAAAAACAAAACATACAACGTGGGTAGGCTTACACACCTACCTACTAACTGACATACAACGTAGATACATAAATACAGACAATGTATATCCCTAAGTAATGATTCTATTTAGAGATATGATTGAAGCAGTTCCTCTTTCAGTGATTTTTTGAATGTTTTGAAGGATTTAGACAGTTTCAGCCTCTCGTCGAGCTCGTTCCAGATCTGTGGGCCCCTGCATGCTATGCTTAGGCTGCTGGCACATTTGAGTTTTCTCCTCTTGCCAAAGATAAGATGCCTATTTCTTGTGTTGTGGATGTGCAGTGGACGGCAGACTGGGACAAGCTCAGACAGTCTGTGATTCATGTTGTTGACAACTTGATACATAATTGATGCGTTTTGGCTGCAGAAACCAAAGGACATGCCGGTCCAAGTGCTCATTTATCTGTGCTGCTGAGTTCAAAGGGGGAGGAGTCAGGAAGATGGAGAAACAAGGGGAAATACACGCTGCTACATGGCGGCAGCAGGTAACAACAGCAACACAAACGAGGAAGTGTCTTTCACAAATGGTAAATGGTGCATTTAATATACCGGCTTTCATCCGACACGCTTTACAATTCGTTCCTCACATTTGTACCCATTCACTCACTCACACGTTCACACATCGACGGCGGTTCAGGAGGTAGAGCAGTCGTCTGGCAATCCGGAGGTCCCCGGTTTGATTCCCGCTCCTGCCGTGCAGCATGTCGATGTGTCCTTGAGCAAGACACTTAACCCCTAATTGCTCCCGATGAGCAGGTTGGCACCTTGCCTGGTTGCCTCCACCGTCGGTGTGTGAATGTGTGAGTGAATGAATGGGTAAAATGTGAGTAACAAATTATAAAGCGCTATATAAAAAAGCAGCCATTTACCATTTACCATTTAACCTGCTCTACCTCTGAGCCAGTATTTTGTGGTACATTGAGGTATACTTTGGGGAACTTTGAGGTTCTTTGGGGAATTTTGTGGTATTTTAGGGTATACTTTGGGGTACTTTGGGGTATACTTTGAGAGGAGAGGTAAGAGAGTAGTTTTTTTTCTTTTTTTAGATATGTTTTTAGGGCATTTCTTCTTTATTGGGGACAGGACAGTGAGAGACAGGAAACCAGGTAGAGACATGCAACAAATGTCCTGGATGTCGAACCCAGGAGGTTGCGATCACACGGTACACGTCCTATCGTGGTGAGCCACCGGGACGCCCCAAGAGAGGAGTTTTAAAGGGCATATCGTTGGAGACTTGTCTGAACAGTGAGCCGTCACCAGAACCACGTAGGTGGAGCAGAATGGTGTATTTAATGGATTGGTTCGGTTGGGCTGGATAGGCGGATCCACGGGGAGAAACAGCAGACCCGGGGTAGGAGGAGACGAAGGGGCACGTCGTCATAGTGTGGCCTTCCTCCCGGAATTCATGTATAATACTTCATCCTCATCGCCTGGCTCAGGGCCGCCTGGGAGAAATGCGAGGCCCTGTGCGAGATTTAACGCGAGCCCCCCCCCCCCCCCCCCCCAAAGGTTAAAAAATAAAAATAAAAAAATTATATATATATATATATTTTATTTATTTTTTTTCATACAGTCAACATATTCTTAAATAATAGCGCTGCCCGAGGCGGGGCATGATACAGTCAACATATAGCAAAAGAGAGAGCGAGAGAGAGCTCCCGTTCTACAGTCAATATACAGTGTACAGAGAGAGAGAGAGAGAGAGAGACACATTGGAAAGAAATTGAAATGCTATTTGGCCCTAAACAGAGAGTACACAGTGGCAGAATACCTGAGCACTGTGACTGAAGATCCTTGACTATACAGACTCAGCGAGCACAGCCTAGCCATCGAGAAAGGCCTCAATAGGTAGCATATGTGAAGTAGCATATGTTTTGCCTGGAAAAAAACATTGTTATTAACAAAACATTCGGGAGGGGAAGGAAGGAAGAGTGGGGTAATGTCATGACATTTTCATTAATCTTACCTGCACCAAGGAACGCAGGGCGAATGGCCGTAACACAGGTCTCCACGTTGACGAAAGGCCTCTCGCTGTCAGGACAAAATAAGCTGCTGCCAGAGCCTTGTCATGGTGCAGGCCCGACTACATCTTCTGTCAAAGATGATGTCGTAGTCAGAGTGCCAGAACCCCCTGCTATTCTCACAGCTAATGTCAATGGTCGTAGCACAAGCTAACAGCTAACTCAAGGCTAACTGATAGCATCAAACGAACGTTCCCAGCCGAGCGCAGCCGGCAGTTAACGTCGAAGCTAAACAGCTAACTGGCTAACAGTTAGCTCAATCAGGCACCTGGCTGTATGTAGCCGCATAGCTTGCTTCTGCGTTAGCTAATGGTTAGCACAAGCTAACAGCTAATTAGCTAACAGCTGATTGAGCTAACTGTTAGCCAGTTAGCTGTTTAGCTTCGACGTTAACTGCCGGCTGCGCTCGGCTGGGAACGTTCGTTTGATGCTATCAGTTAGCCTTGAGTTAGCTGTTAGCTTGTGCTAACCATTAGCTAACGCAGAAGCAAGCTATGCGGCTACATACAGCCAGGTGCTGACACCAGGCACACACCGTTAGCTACTAGTAGTACTATTAGCTAGTCGACCAGTTTGGCTCCAGAGAGAGAGAGAGAGAGATAGGTCCACGGCGGGAATATAATAATAGCTTGACGCATAACGCAGTATCAATGCCAATGGTAAAGTTGGAAGGAGACTTTCTTGGCCCACGGTGTAATTTCTTCTGATCCATGCTGCTTTTGAAAAGACATCCACTGGCTCCTCTGAATAGCGCTGAATTATCTACCTCGTGTGTCTTCTTCTTCTTATATTTGGTGTATTACGGCAGACGGGAGAAGAGCCCGGGCCGGAAACACTATCCTAAAATCTGTAGAGCAGCAAAGCAGCAGAAACCGGAAAACTGCAGTCTGCAGAGCCGCAGAGGCAGGAACAAGTCAGACACATTCTACAAACGTGTCTAATGTGAAATATATAAGCATATAAGCAAAACTAGATTTTAGGTCTGTGATGAAAAAGGGCCTCGCGGGAAGGGGGGCCTCGCAAAAAAAAAATTATTTTGCGAGGCCCCCCTTCCCGCGAGGCCCTGTGCGACCGCACTGCTCGCACACCCCCTGAGGCGGCCCTGGCCTGGCTGGTACAAATGAGTTTCATTGAATGTTGTGTGATCATATTGTAATGGAAAAAGTCATATGTACAGACGGAGTACAGGGCGTGACACTAATGGCGTGGATACACAGAGCTCATACTGCGACACGGAAGAGGGGCTGAGCGCAGCGGGCGAAAATTGTTTTACCAGCTACATCAGTCGACGAGCTACAGGGAGACATTTTTTATTGACGATTTCGCACTTTGGACATTATGTCAGAGCTTATCAAATCATAACGTTTCAACATCCTAACAATGTGCCAACTCTCTGATTTGTATCCGTTTTAAATCCCCAATCTGCACAAAACGTGGTACACATAATCTGTAGAACAATGTCTACACAGGTATGATTTATGTTTTTGATTTTCCAATGCATTCGCTTTTGACAGCCAATTAAATTTGGTGACAAAGCCGCCAAACAGGAAGTTTACTCTCAGAAATGCTTTAATGTCAGACTGTTTAGGGACCCTCACGTGATTTCTGTCACCAAGCGGCATGTTGACAGCTCGTGCACACTCTAGCGCCACCAATGTGTCAAAGTTGGAGTCACGTTTATGCCTGTAACTTTTTAACTGTATCTCCGATTTTCTAAATTATTGTAGCAATGGATTTCCTTTAATTATTACTTTAATGCATTTAGTTATTTTTGGATTGCAGAATGCAAGGAACACTTTTGGTCTTCTGCACAATTTCACGGATTTTAGA
Source organism: Notolepis coatsorum (assembly GCF_963971535.1). NCBI lineage: Eukaryota > Metazoa > Chordata > Actinopteri > Aulopiformes > Paralepididae > Notolepis > Notolepis coatsorum. The sequence continues at coordinate 30,064,565 of NC_140173.1, read as the reverse complement.
GTGGGGAGAGCTGCATTTTTGAAAAATGTCACACATTTTCTAAACTGCCATCCCTCTTCCAATTTTCACAACTCATATACATAGTATATATAAAAACGTTCACATTACTCTTGGGATTCATAAAATAAAAAAATAATTAAGCTCTGATGTATATTTTTCACCCTGTGACAGGTTGAACGACGACTCCCCCCCTCCATTGAGACCAATCTCAGTTCTCCACGCTCTAACTTGAAGCAGAAAATTACAGAAGCAATGTTGTGTTTCATCACCTCTCCTACACTTTTGATGAGAGGAAGTTATATTACACTTGTCCGCGAGATTGTCTGGATTCTGAAGCTGCAAATAGTTAAGCCATGCTATAATAATAATAATAATAATAATAATAATAATAGATCAAATTTCTATAGCGCCTTTCATAGAACCCAAGGTCGCTTCACAATCAAGACACAAAATAGGGCTAGGGAAGTAGGGAAAAAATGGGGATGAGGGCAGGTAAGGGATAATGGACCTAATCTAATCTAAACTAACTAATGGGTAAAAGCCTTGGTGAGTGTGTTTTGAGAGCAGTTTTGAAGGTGTCCAGGGTTGGGGGCGTTGTGGATTTCAGGGGGAGAGAGTTCCAGAGGGTAGGGGACGCCACGCTGAAGGCTCTGTCACCGAAAGTCCGTAACCTGGTGTGAGGGATGGAGAGGAGACCTAGATCAGAGGATGGATGGAGTGTGCTGGTGGAGGAGATCAGACAGGTATCGGGGGGCGAGGGCATGGAGGGACTTGTAGGTGAGGAGCAGGAGTTTAAAAGAGATCCGGAACTTGACTGCGAGCCAGTGGAGGTGGATGAGGGTGGGGGTGATGTGCTGCCAGGGCTTGGTGTGAGTGAGAACCCTGGCAGCTGAGTTCTGTACATAATGGAGCCTGTCCAGGGCTTTTCTGGGTACCCCGAACAGGACTCCATTGCAGTAGTCCAACCGGGAGGTGATAAATGAGTGGATCAGGGTCTCAGCCACAGAATCTGAGAGTGAGGGTCGGAGACGGGAGATGTTTTTGAGGTGGTAGAAGGCAGACATGCTATGTATACTTTTCGCCCTATTCCAATTTAAATGACGACACTCCCCCTCTCACTCAAGAGGAAGCAACTGTGTGAAGGCTGAGAGGCCACAGGGCCGACTCAATTCAGCAGATGAGTCTTAGCTCAGTTGGCAGCACATCAAGCTGCTCAGCAGAGACCGGAAATGGCGGGGGTAGTGTGAGCCTCCCACACGTTACACCTCGCCAATGAGAGTCCGCGCTGGCAGGTGAAAAGATGTGACAGGCTGCCTCGTGTATCGGAGGGGACACGTGAGGCTTCTATCCTCCCTAAAATCGGCCAGTGGGGGGCATATGCGAGCAATGTTCAAGACAGGAGAGGGAAGAATTGGCACAAGAAATTGGGATGGGAGAAAAATAGAAAAATAGGAGAAAAAGTGGATAAAAAAAATAATAAGTTCCGGTAAGGGGCAGGAGCTAAAACAATAACATCCAATCAAAGGAATGACCAGGTCAAATGATTGAAACAAGCGAGCTGTCTGTCAAACTCTCTAGTGACATTGTACACTTGTTATGCGCAAGTTCTGCCCAAAATCAACGGCCACATATTGCTCCCAGTGGTATGTGGTCCACTTATACGGCTCTGATTACATCTTCTCGAAGTTGACAGGCTTCAAATATGAACGTATATTATCTTCATACCCCCCCCCCCATGTTTTCTATGCAAAACCTTCAAAGTAACTAGTTACTGATGGATTCAGATAACCAGCATGTCTCATAGGGGTGTAACGATGCATCGATTCTAATGTGACGATTCAACTGCATCGATTTGAAAATGTTAGAATAGATTCTAATCGAAATTAATTGAAATTCTTTATTTATTTTTTTTAATGTTTTTTTTGTGTGTGTATTGTTTTTATTTACCTATAGTCCATTCATGCTGAGTGAATCAGTTCCCCCAGACACATTTGTGTATTCAAAATTTTTGGGGGAATTAACTGATAGTATCGAAAATGTATCGAATCGAATCATGGTCAAATGAAGAGATTTCATGATGCATTGAATTGTTGGCTGAATAATCGTAATAGAAATTAATCCTTGTGAGGTCGCATCGTTACACCCCTACTCTGATTACATCTTCTTGAAGTTGACAGGCTTCAAATATGAACGTATATTATCTTCATACTCCCCCCCGCCCCCCATGTTTTCTATGCAAAATCTTCAAAGTAACTAGTTACTGATGGGTTCAGATAACCAGCATGTCTCAACTAGCAGCGGTTTATCCAATCAGGTGCATTCCATGTGGGGAAATGGGAAGTAGGGAGGGGATACAGGCAGGGGACCCGCGTGAAGTTCACAAGATGAGAAATTCAGGAATCAACAGTTGCACCACCACACGACAGAAGGTTATCCCTTTCACTACCACACTACAGAGGGCTAACCTGCTGTCATGTGGCAGTGAAAGTGTTAACCTTCTGTATTGTCGCAGTGAACCATTTGGTAGTGTGGTAGTGACAAGGGTTAATCGTTTCTTTGGGGGGAAAGCGGCTGATTGATTGATTGATTGAAAACTTTATTAACAGATTGCAGAATGGGTACAATACAGTACAGCTCAATACACACAATTGTTAAGGGGATGCAGACCAGAGAAAGACTTTCGTCTTGTTTACATCAGGGTCCCCCATTTTCAATTCATCAGGACATACTGTATATGACATACATGACATACAGATAGTCAGTACTGCTACATCTATACATTTATGACATACCAGATTTGCAAATACAGTACTGTTTGTGATACAGAAGGAGTCAGGAAAAGGGAGTATATACATTTGACGTAGAAACTGTACATTGGAGGAGGTTGGGTGGGGGGGGGTTGGGTACACTGGGATATTGACAACCATACTGGGTAATCTACATTGGAGGTGGTTTGGGGGGGGGGGCACACTGTATAAACAAGCAAAACTGTACATTGAGGGGGGGGGGGGGGGGGGAGACACTGTACAAACAAACAAAATTGTACATTGGACTATTGACAAAACCATACTAGGTAAATGACTGTATGGTCACCCTAGTCTTAGATCTAGTCTCGTTTTTTATCTATAGCACCTTTAAGTACAATACTTGAGTAAAAAGACTTCACGCACACATGCACACGCATAGACACAAACACAAACACACAATAAAGCAAGCATAGTCATTGCATCTTTGAAACAGGGTATCCCAAACTTTATTTTAAGGTTGGTGTCAGAAGTGTACCATGAATAGCAGTCACAGTTAGTGGCAACACACAGACAAAACCGCCTTCCTATTGGTTGGTGTGCAACACAAATAAAGTAGAAAACAAACAAACAGAAAAACAAACAAAAAAAACGCGCACACACACACACACACACACACACACACAGAGGATAGCGACAAAAAGAATCATCATCATTATCATCATCACCATCATCATCATTGTTATTTAATTTAGAAATCAAATCAAACCAAACCAAACAAACAAACAAACAGAAGGAATCCCAAGAGTGAGGAGATAGAAGAAAGGAGACAGGGAGGGAAGTAAGGAGGGAGGGAGGGATGGGTGGACAGTGGGGGGGGGGGATGGGGGTTATGGATGGAGGGAACGATGTCTAAGATAAGGAGGGGTGGAGACAGAGGGATGAAGACAGAGATAAGGAGGGGTGGAGACAGAGATAAGGAGGGGTGGAGACAGAGGGATGAAGACAGAGATAAGGAGGGGTGGAGACAGAGTGATGAAGACAGAGATAAGGAGGGGTGGAGACAGAGGGATGAAGAGGAAGCTGAGCAGAGAGATTCAAGGAGGACGGATTAAGAAGAGAAAGAAATTAAGCAAAACCACCTGAGCAGCGTGTGTGTGAGTGTGTGTGTGTGTGTGTGTAGGGGGGGGGGGGGGGGTCCTGAATCAGACATGATGACTCGAGAACAACAGCAGACTGACGTAAAGACAGACAGACAGACAGACAGCAATCCAGGAGACAGACAGACAGGAGACAAACAGAAAGACAGACAGACAGACAGACAGACAGGAGACAAACAGAAAGACAGACAGACACAGACAAACAGAAAGACAGACAGGTGTGAAGACAGAAAAGATGAGGGACAGACAGGCAGACAGACAGAAAGAGACAAATAGTTTATGCACCCAAGCCAGAGGGACAGACAGACAGACAGCCAGCCAGACGGACACAGATTCAGACAGACGTGGAGAACCAGATGCGTGAATACTTTACCCAAGGTAGTTGTCCTTCCGAGTTCGGTTTCCGCGCCCTGATTGGCCTCTCAGCCCTAATTGGCCTCCCAATCGCGTTAACGCAACTATCGCCTAACTACTCGCTCAATATACTACTATAATATACTACTTGCTACCGCCGTGCATCAGCTTTCAGTTCCACAGCCCAAGTCCTCGCCCATTTCCTCGTATTGTTTTCATCTCTCTATATTAACGTAACGCGCTATTCATATCAATCGGCATCACATCAATATAAATAACGTATTGTTTTCATCTCTCTATATTAACGTTAGGCTGTAAAAATCTGTTCTATAGGCTATATTTAGTCTAGTTTATTAGCCATAAAGCAGTATATGATGCACGGCGGAGATGAAAACAATATGAGGAAATGGGCAAGGACTTGGGCTGTGGAACTGAAAGCTGATGCACGGCGGTAGCGAGTTGAGTGACAGTAGTATATTGAGCGAGTAGTGCGGCGATAGTAGGGCTAACGCGATTGGGCGCTGAGAGGCCAATCAGGGCGTGCAAACCGAACGCGGAAGGACAACTGCCTTGGGTAAAGTATTCACGCGAACCAGATAGACTGTCCTGTACAGACAGAGGAGCAGATAGACTGTCCTGTACAGACAGAGGAGCAGATAGACTGTCCTGTACAGACAGAGGAGCAGATAGACTGTCCTGTACAGACAGAGGAGCAGATAGACTGTCCTGTACAGACAGAGGATCAGATAGACTGTCCTGTACAGACAGAGGAGCAGATAGACTGTCCTGTACAGACAGAGAATACGAGACAGACAGACGAGACGAGGTGTCTGATTCAGAACAGGCCAGTTGGTTGTAGGGCTGTCCCCGACTAAGGATTTGGATGGTCGACTATGATAGGCCAAAATTTGCCGTTAGTCGACTATTCTTTTTTTTATCATTCCATTTGGGCTGTGGGGGTGCTTAATGTCTGAAGGGGTCGACTGAAGGCTTGTTGTCCTCTGCAAAAGCATGCAATTGGTCCACTGATGGATACATCTTGATATTTGTCTAGTCTAGTGTGTTCATTAGATGGGTGAAATCCTCTTTCAGTGCCTCTGTGCCTGTTTTCTTAGGCAGTTAGCCTCTGGTATGCGTGCCATTAGCGTTAGCCACGTTTCTAGGCCTCTTTTCTTTTAGAAAGAATGATAAAAAAAAAGAATAAAAAAAAGATTTATAATTTTTAAATTTTTTTTGTATTCGACTAAGAGGTTGGCTAGTTGACTACGGCTCCTTTCGACCGATTAGTCGACTAATCGACTAATAGGGGTCAGCCCTATTTGGTTGTACTGTTGTACTTGTAGTACTTGATAGAATAGTACTCTGGTATAGGAGTAAACGTCCTCTTTTCAAAATTCTACTTCAGTAAAAAGTAGAAACGTACGTGAATGTCCTCGAGCATCAACGGTGAAAGTCCACATTCTATCGTGTTCTTGTGTGTCAGACAGCGTTCCGTCCTTGACCCCATTGACCTCTAAAGATTATGTTTAGGTCAGGTATGTTAACCCTTTCACTGCTGCACTACCGAAACGGTTAACCCTTTCACTGCGACAATACACAGAAGGTTAACCCTTTCACTGCCACACGACAGCTGTGTTTAATGCGACCGTCGGGTTGTGTGATAGTAAAGGGTTAACCTTCTGTCGTGTGGCAGTGAAAGGGTTAAGCGTTATGTTAAAGGTCCAGTTGTGCTGTTCTGACCGCGTACTCTTGAAGTTGTCAGGCGTAACATTTTAAATCCTTTTTCTTCAAAGTAACTAGTGACTGACGTGTGGTAGTGTAGACGACGTAGTTGAAATGACAAAGTTCCCTAAAATGAGAAATACTCAAAATGTTGCCTACCTCTAAAATTGTACTTAAAGGATAACTCCACTTTTTTTTTTAAATTAGCTTATTTAACATCTTCCCTGGAGTTAGACAAGAAGATACATACCTTTTTTGTCTCTGTGCGTGCATTTTAGCTTTGGGAATAGACGCTCCGTTAGCATAGCTTAGCTTCATCACTGGAAGTGGGGGAGGACAGTAGCCTTACAGTGCCTTACAGTGTATTGCAAGGTCTGACATTGACCAAACTTGATATGCATGACCTTGGTGGGCTCTAGGTCAACTCCTGAAAAGGGGGTCAATGTCAGACTTTGCAATCAAAAGTTAGGGGGCTAATAACCCTTGCCATAATTTCAGTGCGCCCCTAACTTTTGATTGCAAGGTCTGACATTGACCCCCTTTTCAGGAGTTGACCTAGAGCCCACCAAGGTCATGCATATCAAGTTTGGTCAATGTCAGACCTTGCAATACACTGTAAGGCACTGTAAGGCTACTGTCCTCCCCCACTTCCAGTGATGAAGCTAAGCTATGCTAACGGAGCGTCTATTCCCAAAGCTAAAATGCACGCACAGAGACAAAAAAGGTATGCATCTTCTTGTCTAACTCCAGGGAAGATGTTAAATAAGCTAATTTAAAAAAAAAGTGGAGTTATCCTTTAAGTACAGTACATAACATAAGTAACAACAACGGAAGTTACTTTCCACCACTGTGTTTTGTCAGATACAGTGAAAAGATCGGGAACTCCCCGTCCACACGTAGACACTGCTCTGGTAGAGGGGGAGAGAGAGAGGGAGAGAAAGAAAGAGAGAGACAGAGAGAGGGTGACAGGCAATGAGGGATGAGGGGAAAAGTTGCAAGACGGTGGAAAAATCCACGAGAGTGAGAAACAAGTTTGAAACAAACTATGACTTATCCAAAAAAAAAAAAAGGCAATATATGTCATTCTTGAGTGTAGCGAGTGCTTTTCTTCTTTAAATAAATATCATGTAGAATTAATAATTTTTAAGTATTTAGCGCAGCGTCCATATAGTCCACCGTACGTCTACCGCTATACAGTATATACACCTGTCCCTTCAAACGACAAAATAACCTTCTGTTGTACAATGCCCTCTCACTGTCCCAACAAACACAGCCATGGTATTATAAGTAGCAAGCAGTATCGTGTTTTTTTTAACATATTTATTCTTCTTTTTACTTTTTTTTTCTTTTTTCTTCTGTACAAATAACCCATGCAGCTCCCATATAGTTGATTTATTAAGATACACACCTCCTAGAAACACCTCCACCTCATCCTCATTCAATAACAGCACATATTGCCTTTTCTCGTCTTAATTTAATTAATGTGCAAGTTACCAAAAGAAAAGAAAATAAATCTTTCAAAAAAACAAAACAAAACATATTTCAAAAAACAAAAAAACAAAAAAAAGTATCTAAATCTAAAATCTAGATCTATACAACATTCAAGACCTTTCTGTCAAGACACCGGGGGTTACGGGATACAATTCTCTATAACTATATACAGACGTTATCATTCATGCACAGTGTCAACAAGTAGCACATTGACGTTCCCAAAACATGGTAACATGGCATAGGGGCCTGGGGGGGGGGGGGGCAGACAGAGAGAGAGAGAGAGAGAGAGAGAGAGGAGAGAGAGAGAGAGAGAGGAGAGACAGACAGACAGAGAGACAGAGAGAGGAGAGAGAGAGGAGACAGAGAGGAGGAGAGAGGAGAGAGACAGAGAGAGAGAGAGAGAGGAGACAGAGAGACAGAGAGACAGAGAGACAGAGAGACAGAGAGAGAGGAGAGAGAGAGAGAGAGAGAGAGAGAGAGAGAGAGAGAGAGAGAGAGAGAGAGAGAGAGACACAGACATCATAGCAACACACATGCTGGGTAGTAGGGTCCACTCGCCCTGGTGACCCAGAAATCAATGTATGGCTGTAACTTCACATGTTTTATTTTTTTTATTGTTTAGTTTTTTTGTAACGTTTTTTAAATCTTGTATTTTCATCTTCATCCATCATCATCCTCTTCATCACCACCATCTTCTTCTTTTCGTTTCGTACTTGGTTAATATTACTTTAAGGATAAGAGGACGAGTCTTTTTTTTTCTCTTCGTCCCCCAAACCCCCCTCGTTCCTTCTCTGTGAGCGTTTCATCAGCGTAAGGAACGTTCCGGAAGGTCTGTAGTCTCGTACCGGCAGGGTCTGTCCTGTCGGTCAGTGAACGACGGCCTCGCCATCACAAGAAGCAAACGTCCTTATCGTTTACATCATTATCGTTTCACAAACAGAATCAATCATCTTTTTAAATCTTTTCTCTTTTTTTTCTTTTTTACATCAGAAGCAACTTCATCATTGTTTACATCAAAACAAAAATTGTTGTCATTTTCTACATCAGCGACAAGAACCAGTGCAATGCTTCTTCCTCTCAAAACCCTCAACCCCTTCTGACCAATCACACCCCCGTTTAAAGAATAAGAGTTTGAATAATAATAATAATAATAATAATAATAATAATAATAATAATAATAATAATAATTAAT
>NC_140173.1:30012778-30055702 GCF_963971535.1 Notolepis coatsorum | reverse complement strand
GAGAGAGAGAGAGAGAGAGAGAGAGAGAGAGAGAGAGACAGACAGACAGACAGACAGACAGACAGACAGACAGACAGACAGACAGACAGACAGACAGACAGACAGACAGACAGACAGACAGACAGACAGACAGACAGACAGACAGACAGACAGACAGACAGACAGAGAGAGACAGATAAATCAATATTATACAATGAGCACAGAACATATGAAAGTATTAATTGTGTTAAAAGTATATCTCTTGATTGATTGATTGATTGATTGAAAAATGTTATTACCAGATTGCAGAATGGGTACAATACAGTATGGCTCAGTACACACAATTGTTAAGGGGATGCAGACCTGAGAAAGACTTTCGTCTCGTTTACATCAGGGTCCCCCATTTTTTGTGTAGGCGGGGTGGGTACCATTACAGGCCCATATCCAAACTACCCTTCCTATCTAAGATTTTAGAAAAGGCTGTCCTGGCACAGCTCCTCCCCTTCCTACATCACAACAACCTCCTAGACAAATTCCAGTCAGGTTTCAGGGCAGGGCACAGCACTGAGACAGCGCTAGTCAAAATCTACAATGACCTGCTTCTCACCATCGACTCAGGTAGCTGTGCCATGCTCCTCCTCCTGGACCTCTCTGCCGCGTTCGACACGGTCGACCACTCCACCCTGGTCGATCGTCTCGAACACAGGCTAGGTATTGGGGGGTCTGCCCTAAACTGGTTCGCATCCTACTTGAGCGGCCGCTCCTTTTCGGTCAGTTTGGGTGGACACTCCTCCCCCACAGCTAGTCTACCGTATGGGGTCCCCCAAGGTTCCATCCTGGCCCCCATACTGTTCTCCATCTACATGCTCCCTCTGGCCGAAATCATCCAGAAACACAACATTTCATATCACTTTTATGCCGATGACTCCCAAATCTACCTTCCCCTCAACCCCTCTGACACAGCTAACCTAGACTCTCTTAAAAACTGTCTTAGGGACATAAAAAGCTGGATGGCCCTCAACTTCTTACAGCTAAATGAAAATAAAACGGAGATCATTTTGTTTGGCCCCCCCTCTTCCACCAAAACACTCTCCAACAGCCTAGGACAACTCTCCACCCACCTCAAACCCCACGTCAAGAGCCTGGGTGTAATCTTTGACCCAGAGCTCAAATTCGACCGGCAGGTAAATGCCGTAGTCAAATCATGCTTCTTCCAACTCCGCAACATCAGTAAAATAAAACCAATCCTTTCACCCGTCGACCTGGAAACGGTAGTCAATGCATTCATCACTTCACGCCTTGACTACTGCAATGCCCTCTACACCGGCATCAGTCAGGCAGCCATGTCCCGCCTCAAAATGGTCCAGCACTCTGCAGCTAGGTTCCTTACCGGCACCAGAAAGAGAGAGCACATCACACCAGTCCTAGCCTCCCTACACTGGCTCCCAGTCCCACTTAGAATAGACTTCAAAATCCTCCTCCTCACCTTTAAGGCACTATCGGGTGCAGCACCCCTATACATCACCGAGCTCATCACCCCCTACGCAGCACCCAGGTCACTAAGATCCTCCAACCAGGCTTGGCTGGTCCCCCCCCCCGCACCAGACTCAAAAAGAGAGGCGATCGCTCCTTCAAGGCCGTGGCCCCCAAGCTATGGAACCAGCTTCCCCTGGAGATCCGATCTGCCCCCTCGCTGGAGACATTTAAGGCCCGTCTAAAAACCCACTTCTATTCCCTGGCCTTCAATAAACCCTGATTCTCCCACACCCTAACTCACACACTCCCATGTAATTTTATCCTGCCCCCTCCCTCTTGTATCTCTTCTTATGCTCCTATGTCCCCTGTGTGCTACTGTACTTTGTGTTCCCCTATCTGTGTGTTGTCCTACTGTCCTATTCTCTGAATGTACTGTCTTGTCCTGCTGTGCCTTTTTGTATTTTTGTATTTGTGTATTTTATATTAGGACATTGATTTTAAGCTTTGATTGTACAGCACTTTGGTTGGCTCTTGGGCTTTTAAATGTGCTATATAAATAAATTACTTGACTTGACTTGACTTGGGTAGTGATTCACATTCCTTTACAGCTGTGGGTAGGGCATTCCACATTGATGTGGCATAATTGCGAAACGTGTTCAGTCCCTTGTTTGAGCCAAATCTGGGTTTAACATGATTTGTGGAGCTCCCTCTGGTGTTGTGGTCGTGGTATTCACTGACCTTTGGGAAGTATTTTGACATCTACATGGGTACCATAGTGGTGTAGTGTATCTTGTAGACCAGGCCCATTGCAAGTTGCTGTACTCTGTCATCTACTCTAAGCCATCCTAGGTTGTCAAAGTGGGCAGGGGTGAGGTGGGTTCTAGGAGTAAGGTCAAGCAGTAGTCTGACCAGTTTGTTTTGTGATGTTTGTAATTTAGTTTTTAGCGCCTTTGAGATGCTTTGGTACCATGAGGTGCAAGCATAGTCGTAGTACCCTTGAATGAGTTCTCCTGCCAGAGTCTTTAGGGTATTCTTGTTTACCAGAGAGGAGATCCGGTACAAGAATCTAGTTCGTTGGTTGACTTTTTTTATTACATTGGATGCCATTTTGTCACAGACCGTGTTGCGGGTTAGGGTTAGGGTTATGTACTTTTATGAGAGTATAGTTTTCATGCTTTCATGTATTAATTCAAAGTGTAATCTAAGTACATTAGAAAAATATGTTTACCACACCTACGTTGTACTTATAGTAAACCTATTGAATATTATTAGTGTACTATTACTATTTAACCCTACAGTCACCCATGTCGCAATTCTCGTTAAATAGCCCTTGTAACCCTAACCCTCACGTGTGTTTGTGGATAGCGTTGGCTATATTTTATGTATATGCCAGGAAAGTAGCTCAGTATCACATCTTTAAGCCCTGTTTATTTTATTTATTTTTTTTTACTATTAAGTGCGTGGAATAAAAGTGTCACACGTTCCACCCTAGTCGCAGAAATGAACAGGTTGACTCCCATGTTAAACACATTTTTGAATACACAGCCTGTACAGCTTAAAATTAGAATGATTCATAAGTAACATGATAAAAGGATGGATGAGGCCTCCAAGAGGTAGTTTGTGCATTTTCTTTTATAGGGTTAGGGTTAGGGGGGTAGGGTTAGGGTTAACCCTAATAAAAAAAATTGTTAAAATCCTGAAAATGAATAAATATTCTATATGTATGGTGAGGACTGAAGTTAATAATGATATTCACGAAAAGAAATTGGAACAATACATGAAAAGGAAATGTTTTTACTGAGATCGCAGTTTTAAGGTGTGATCCTTTTAAAGGTTGAGGTCGAGGGTTAAGTAAGCAAATGTAAAAAAAATTTCATCGCATTTGAACGTACATAATCTTCAGACATTTTTGACACATTTTCTGATGGGTTTGGATAAAATGTAGTTGAGTAAAAAAAAAAGTACAATATTTCCTGTGGAAATGTAGTGAGTTAAAAGTACAACGTTTCCTAAAATGAAAATACTCCAACCTCCAAACAACAGAACACTCTCTGTAAAGCACTGGCCATGGTTCAGACAGACACACCACAGGTCCTAAAGACAGTGACAGGGTGCACCCTTGTGAAACACAATCTCCCATTCAATGACAATGGAGCATTTCCAGGATACCCCCCTGTGACCTCCTCAAAGGACTTGGCTCTTGCTGCGGCTGGGTAGCGCAGTGGACTAAGCACTCGCCTACCACCGCAGAGACTCTGGGATTGAATCCAGCTGTCAGCGGTACCTCCGGCTTGGTCAGTCGTTGGCAGTGTTAGCGGGTGGGAAGCCGGTGGGGGTTATGTGTCCTGGTCGTTGTAAACAGTGACTCCTACTGGTCGGTCGGGGCGCCTGTTCAGCAGGGAGGGGATCTGGGGAAAATAGCGCAAACCTCCGCACGCGTTACGTTCCCCCAGTGAAACTCCTCGCTGTCAGGTGAAAAGAAGCGGCTGGCGACTCCACATTAGGGATGGGTACAGAATCCGGTACTTTTAAGGGTATCGGCCGAATCACGTCGGTACTACCGAGTACCAATTCATGTGAGATCCATTTCGGTAATGCAAATTATTATAAAGTCCGATGACGTCAAAGTTTCGTTTACCGTGAAACTAAACCTATGGGGTGTGCTGCACGTTCACGGGCACAATACATGCTTACCTAGGATTTGATTTGATTCAACAACAAAGCAGTTGTTCAGCATCTTCAGGTATATTTATTTAAATATATAGATGTGTACCTTTTAGTTCCGCAGAATAGTTCATTGCTGCTAGAGTGGTTTGTCGTTTTATACTTGTTATTTTGCAAAACATTATTTTTTATTTAAAGATATGTGTGTGTATATATATATGTATATATTAACACATTGATCGCCAATAACGACTTACGCTGTTTTTGCCCGCCATGCGTTGAACGCCAACAACGGTGTAAATCGTTTTTGGGATCAATATAAAAAAATTTCGCCATGGCATTCATAATTCATCCAGTCTCCCTCCGGACTGCAGCGGCACCCTGTATGAGATTGCAACGCCTCAATACCGCCACCTGGTGGATGGTCGGGCGAGTTACACTCGGATCCAGACAAACACTAAAGTGCATTTGGATCGCTTTCTAAACTCAATAATCGATATGATTTTGGCGTTTATTGCGCCATACAAACCGGAAATGGATCTAGGAGATCGGCGTCAAATGATTGGGATATTTTTCCTCCAGTCTCATCGGCGAACGGTAAGAGGACACTAACGTTATTTTCAGCCCGATTGTTTATTCATTTCACTGCAAACCATCTGATCAATATATCAACCCATACTAAATAAAGCCGTTACTGACGATCAAGGAATTATAAACAACCCCCCCCCCCCCCATTCCTTCACGCATGATGAAGCATAATGTATACGATCATATACATTTGAATTTTTTAATATAGCGTGTATAGGAAAGAAACGCCAATCGATAATCTATCATATGCGTCAGGGCCTATCGTTTTTGGAATTACAGCAGAAAACCTTAAAAACATACTTATATTCTAATCTAGACGGTATTAACACAACAATGTATGAATGAAAAAATATAACGTTCCCACATCCTGAATGATAGATAATCGATGTTGAATGGGCCATAGTAATGTCAATATAGCAATACAATTAAAAAAGTTATAGCCCTGCAAAGAAGGTAAACATCTCCATAGGCTTTCAACGGTGGCAGACTAGGTACAATGATGGGCACAACCCCCGGCGCCCAATGTGTTAACAAATTGTTGTAAATAAATAATAATGATAATAAATCATTTGAAGTTTGGACACATTTTTCACAACTGAGGTAGGTAGATTACATTTTTAGAGACTAAAGTACAGAAAAAACGTACAGTTGGTTACGGGTATCGATTCACAGGTACCGGTACCGGTTTTCAAATAATTATGACCGGTACCCAACCCTACTCCACGTGTATCGGCGGAGGCATTTGGAAGTTCTACACCCTCCCCAGAAAGACCAGGAAGGGAATTGGCATAACGACTAAATTTGTCTTTCTTCCTCTCTCTCTCTCTGCCATCAGTCCTCTTTTCTTTAAACACAATTTAGAGATGTGAGAGAGAGAGAGAGCAAAAGAGAGAGAGAGAGAGCGAGAGAGAGAGTGAGAGAGAGAGAGAGTATGTGTATGTGTATGGTTTACATGTACGTGTATTTGTATTTTGCTATAGTATGCGTGCCTCTGAGTGTGTGCAAGTGCATCACTGTGTGTGTGTGTGTGTGTGTCTGTGTGTGTGTGTGTGTGTGTGTGTGTGTGTGTGTGTGTGTGTGTGTGTGTGTGTCTGTGTGTGTGTGTGTGTGTGTGTGTGTGTGTGTGTGTGTGTGTGTGTGTGTGTGTGTGTGTGTGTGTGTGTGTGTGTGTGTGTGTGTGTGTGTGAGAGTGCTGTTTCCTAGACAGAAGAGAAAAAGCCAGAGAACGAAGCCACATGGGTCCAATCAGATGCCACACCACGGCCAGCTGGCACAGATGGGGGGGTGTACATGTGTGTGTGTGTACGTGTGTATGTGTGTGTGTGCCTGCCTGTGAGTGTGCACGTGTGCATGCATTTGTCTGTGTGCTTATTTGTGTGTATATATGTGTACGTTTGCGTGCTTGTAGCCACTCAGCTGTGGATATGGCTGAGGTGCTGCACACACCACTCAGCCAGACTCACTCTCACATTCTAAATACTTCATTGAGTCTGCAGATCAAACCAACATGCTGTACATGGGAATTAATAAATATCAGAGTTTCAACATGGTCTTAGGACATCTATGGATACAAAAAACATCCGTCTCTGCCACACCGTCTGACTACCTCATCATCACAGCAGAGATTTATTAACTAAATCTGTCAAGTTTGTCTGGCTTCTCTGCTGTCCTCTGGCCGCTGACGACATGCCCGAGGCTACGAGATATCAACATCATCAGCCCACAGTTATAGCCAAGCCGTTTCTCCCCCCTTTCTATCTTTTACTCCCAGCCCCCAATTCAGTCGTTATGCCAATTGCCCCCCCCCCCCCCCCCCCCCCTGCTGCCTTCCTGTCAGTTATGGGGAGGGTGTAGACTACCACATGTCTCCTCTGTCGGTCTGGAGAGGGTGTAGCCTACCACATGTCTCCTTTGTCAGTCTGGGGAGGGTGTAGACTACCACCTGTCTCCTCTGTCGGTCTGGGGAGGGTGTAGCCTACCACATGTCTCCTTTGTCAGTCTGGGGAGGGTGTAGACTACCACCTGTCTCCTCTGTCGGTCTGGGGAGGGTGTAGCCTACCACATGTCTCCTTTGTCAGTCTGGGGAGGGTGTAGACTACCACCTGTCTCCTCTGTCGGTCTGGGGAGGGAGTAGACTACCACATGCCTCCTCCGATAGATGTGGAGTTGCCAGCTGCTTCTTTCCACCTGACATCGAGGAGTTTCACTGGGAGAGCGTAACACGCGCGGCGGTTCACGCTATCTTCACCAGATTCCCTCCGCGCTGAACAGGTGCCCTGACCAACCAGTAGGAGTCGCTATTGCAACAATTCATATCTTACCGACTTCCCACCCACGAAACACTGCTGACTGACCGAGCCGGAGGTACCGCTGACAGCAGGATTATAACCCCGGCTCTCTGCGGTGGTAGGCGAGTGCTTAGACCTCTACACTACCCAGCCGCACCCTGGCCTGGCCTCTAATCTACCACATATCAAAATCATCAGCCTACAATTATAGCCTCTGATATATGGTGTAACATTTGGGGTTTTGCTCTCACCTGGGAGCAAAAGCCCTGGCGTTGCCCTGTGGTAATTACCTGTCTTTCTGCCCTGATTGCCCTAATTAGTACCTGGTGTGTATAGGGGAGAACGGGGGACGTTGTCACACTTTTTACTCTAGTGTGAATTGCTCATTATCAAAACATCTTTCAATAGTCATTCCTACTGTACATTAAATTGAAGCTTAAGATGTTGGCTTGAAATGTGTATCCCTCTCATTTTCCAACGTATTGTAACAAAGAGTTAATCACCTATCAAAGACACTCTGACACATTGTGACAACCAACCCCACACACTATGCACTTGGGACATTGATGGTATTGTTGGTACAACGAAATTTAGTTTGGAACATCACCACTGGCATACAAACATAAAATATAGCATGTGCAAAATAATAATGTCAATAATAATAATAATAATATAATAATAAAGTATCAATGTCCCAATGTCCTCAATAATAATAATATTCTATTCTATTCTATGGGGTTGGTTGTCACCATGTGACAAGGCAGAACTAAATTTGAAAGTTTAATTGCATTGACAAGTTGACAAATACATAACTTAATGCTGAACATAAACAGGAACACATCTTTAGGCCATCCTATATAAAAGAAAATAAGAACACTCATTCACTTGTTACAGTGATGGCAAATATAGGGTCTGGGCACTCCATGTGACAACCAACCCCAAAAAAAATGTGACGACCAACCCCAATTGGAATGTCTTGATAGCATCAAGGCTAACAGCCATCTAACAACTAGTTAGCTAGCTAACAACAATCTAAACTATAGCTATCCCTTCACACTTTGGTTAATAATTGTTTCATTATAAACCAATTGTGCAAAAGCCTAGAAGAAAAATACTGAGGAGCGGAATATTTACAAATGGACATGAAAAACACAAAAAGCCCTCTCACCTCAAATTCAGCTGTTTCACTCCAAATATGACAATGTAGGTGAACTATGACCCCAATTCTGGACATTTAAATACCAAAGTATGGGAGACAGGACCCTCTGGTGGTGAAATATAATGAATGTGACAACCTACCCGTGTGACAACGTCCCCCGTTCTCCCCTAGTTGACTTTGCTTTATATGTCCTCCCTGCTTACTACTCAGATTGTCAGTCGTTAACTGAACATTACCGTGAGTACACTGTTGTGAAGAAACGCTTATCGCTCCTGCCATGGAGGATAAGTTCGCTTTCCGTTGATAGTATTACCTTGCCTTGCATTCTCGTTTGTATACTCTATCATGTGCTTATGTAGTACCGTCGCCCGACGTGTTTTGTTTTCATGCCATATTTTAAAGACAGTGTTTCCCCCCCCCCCCCCGTTTTGACATACTATTCAGTTTATGTATTTACGCGATAATGTATTTTGGAGACAGTGTTGTCTCTCCTTTATTTTCTCTGTTTTTGGAGACAAGAGAAGTCTCCCATTTTGTTTGCGCGTCGTTATCGGCGTGTATGCCTTTTTGATTTTCTCCAGACAATAAATAAACTGTCTTTTGTTTGAGAATCAACACCTGCCTCTCGTCTACCCGTTCTGTCCTGCACTTGGGTCCAAACACACCTACCCCACCGTAACAATATGGGCTGATGCTAAGCCATAAAGAGAGAAATCAATTTGGTTCTTAAGTCGTGACGTATCGACCTTCCAATAAAACGTTTCCGGGACCAAGCTTCCTGCGTTGTTTTAGGAGTCCCTTGTTGTTTTATGAGATCTGGGTCACTAGGGTACGTGCTCTGAGTAGCTCCCACCGGCTGAAGCGGGGCCTTTGGCCCTGAATGAACATTCAGTGGCGTCAGACTTAACAAGCGAATAGGTGGCCCGTGACAGATTGAGAACACACACACACACACAAGATCAAAGGAGCGCTTAAAAGCAAACATAGACTATCTCTGTGTGTCAGTGTCCCATTGTCCCAATCAATCGTCAATCATCAATCATTAATCATCATCAATCAATCAAATGTATCTCATTTAAATATTCTTGCTTCAACTGTTCTATACCTGCAGATTAGAGAAATCACAAACAATACAGTCGGCTGTCTTTCTAAATTCTCTCGCTCTCTCTCTCTCTGATCCTTTCAAAACCACTCAACTGAACACAGACACTAATAGCGCTGAAGATGAGTCTACGGTCACCTCCCTTCTGTAAGGGATGACTCATCACCTACACGGCTACCTCATCTAATCACGAGAAGAAACTATATGGTGTATCTGATGTTGAATCCAGACACATACCTCGTATCTAATAACGGGGCAAAGAAACAGCATAATGCTGTATCTATTTGATGCCATATTGACTGCTATGACATCACAATGACATTGGACCAGTGTGGACATATATTACCAGACACACATCACCTGCAAGATGAGATCAAACATAAAAACCCCTCTTCATGTATTTCAAATGTATTCAACAACTGCTGTGTCCAGTAGAGAGAGAGAGAGAGAGAGAGAGAGAGAGAGAGAGAGAGAGAGAGAGAGAGAGAGAGAGAGAGAGAGAGAGAGAGAGAGAGAGAGAGAGAGAGAGAGAGAGAAAGCATTACACTTCCTCACCAAATGTGAAAAATATAAATATATCAGAGAAACGCATTTAAAAAAAAAAAAATTAATAACAAAAGGTTTTCTTGCACTACCAGATACAGAAAAACTACCAGTCCTACTAGGGGAGGACTCAACAAGCTGTGAGCTAGCAGCAGTCTATGTTGCTGCCTGCCATAGACTGAGGGACAGTGAGTGACAGTCACCTGACATGTTTATGCTGTAATATTTGATATCTGTTTTGTAATCCATGTATTTTTTTTTAATGTAATCCATGTTTATGTTAATATTAATAATTTGCTTTGGCAACATGTACAAGTTACGTCATGCCAATAAAGCCATTTGAATTGAATTGAAAATTGAGAGAGAGAGAGAGATAATGTGAGAGTTAGATGAGAGAGGGAGTCAGAGAGAGAGGGAGTCAGAATGAGAGAGTCAGAGAGAGAAAGAGAGCAATAGAGGGAGTCAGAAAGAGAGAATTAGAGAGAGACAGAGAGAGAGAGGCAGTCCTTGTATGTGAAAACTACTTGGCAATAAAGACCCTTTTTAATTTCTCCATCACCACAAATCCGCACCTGAATTAATATCGCCGCGGGGATGCATAATCCCACGGGACAATGCATTGGGAACTTGTGTCCCACGACGAGACCTGCCCCTGTGAATATTATTGCGCTGATCGGAATACGGGCGCCTGCGTGGGAGCTTGCGCAAAATCACCCATATTTGCGCAGCACTTTGCTCTCGTCTGCCGGCTCACACCAGATTACAACACACTTAATCGAAATGCATCGATACTAATGTGACGATTCAACTGCATCGATTTGAAAATGTTAGACTCGATTATAATCTAAATGAATCTAAATTAAAAAAAAAATATATATAGAGATTTTTCTTCTAATGTTTTTTTTTGTGTGAATTGTTTTTATTGACCTATAGTCCATTCATGCTGAGTGAATCAGTTCCCCCAGCCACATTTGTGTATTCAAAATGATTAACTGCGTAAAGAGCGTGGCTTTAACTGCGTGGTGCAATTTGCGCCTGTGTTTGTGAATTGGGAGTGTTTTTGGACGAGGCTCATTTGCATAGAAAGGGGAACATGTTCCGCCCATATTACCTCATTTAAATACGTGCAAATAGCACCGGACGCAATGCTGATGGAACACAGTTACCACCTCATTTCACCCGTTGCGCTTCCTTTGTGAATAGCAAACTGTGAAAAAGCTGCGCAATTGTGTGTGTGTGTGTGTGTGTGTGTGTGTGTGTGTGTGTGTGTGTGTGTGTGTGTGTGTGTGTGTGTGTGTGTGTGTGTGTGTGTGTGTGTGTGTGTGTGTGTGTGTGTGTGTGTGTGTGTGTGTGTGTGTGTGTGTGTGTGTGTGTGCAGGCGTCAGGGGACAGGGGGCGGGGTCAAAGCATATTTAGAGGACGACTGTAGTCCTTTGTTATTGTTCATATTTAGAGGAGGATGTATGACAGTGTCTAGCGCTGTATTCAGCTTGTAGACTATAGAACAACAACAGGTTATATGAGGTAGGAGATGTATTCAGCTTGTAGACTATAGAACAACAACAGGTTATATGAGGTAGGAGATGTATTCAGCTGGTAGACTATAGAACAACAACAGGTTATATGAGGTAGGAGATGTATTCAGCTTATAGACTATAGAACAACAACAGGTTATATGAGGTAGGAGATGTATTCAGCTTGTAGACTATAGAACAACAACAGGTTATATGAGGTAGGATATTCGGGTTAAGTGATCATTATATGATATTCTGTACGCGCAAAAAGCTAAAACAAAAGGCTGGCTGTCACAAAACAGTCACATCTAGAGACCTAAAAACCTACTCTAGCGAGGCCTTTAACCTTGAACTGGAAAGTCTGGACTGGTCAGACGAGCTCAATGGTACACTGGTTGAAAAAACATGGCTTGGCTTCAAAACCAAATTTTCAACGATACTAAACAACATGGCCCCCCTAAGAACCACCAGGGTAAAAAATCGCGCTGAGCCGTGGATGCACACTGAAATACTGACCGCTATGAAAACCAGAGACAAAAAATGCTCTGAGTTTCGTAAAAGTCAGTCAAAGCTTAACATAAGCACGAGCAGTGAACTCCAAGCCCACGTGACTGAACTCAAACTGGAAAGAAACAGACTAAGAAATGATGTAAACTCCATGATCAAAACAGCAAAGAAAAAATTCATCAATGACAAAACCGAGGAAAACAAAAACAAACCGCGTGAACTTTGGAAATTACTCAATAACCAACTAGGCTGCAGTAAAAAACTTAAAACCAGATTCTCAAACATAAACATAAAGACGGACAACACGCTCATCACAGAAAAGCTGGATGTAGTTTCTTCACAAACATAGCCACAACACTGGTAAACAAACTACCCTCCCACTCAGGGCATTATGGGGTAGAACACATAGTAGCATACTACAAGAACCTAGGGGTCCACAAAGACGACTTCAAACTGGAAATGGTAACAACAGATGAGGTACTCAAAAAACTGAGCGCCCTCCAACCCAACAAGGCCACTGGCCATGACAACATCCCCTCCAAATTCCTCAGAGACTCAGCAGCCGCCATCACCCCAGTCATCACACACATAATAAAATCTGCATATGGCTCGCTGATAACAAACTATCATTACACATGGGCAAAACAGAGTCCATTCTCTTCGGTTCAAATAACAAACTCAGCAAGACCGACGGCTTCTCAGTTACAGTGGGTGACAATATTGTCACAAGGAAAGAAGATATTACCTACCTGGGTTCCATCCTAGAGGCAAATCTTTCCTGTGACAAAATGGCATCCAATGTAATAAAAAAAGTCAACCAACGAACACGATTCTTGTACCGGATCTCCTCACTGGTAAACAAGAATACCCTGAAGACTCTAGCAGGAGCACTCAATCAAGGGTACTACGACTATGCTTGCACCTCATGGTACCAAAGCACCTCAAAGGCGCTAAAAACAAAATTACAAACATCTCAAAACAAACTGGTCAGACTACTGCTTGACCTTACTCCTAGAACCAACCTCACCCCTGCCCACTTTGACAACCTAGGATGGCTTAGAGTAGACGACAGAGTACAGCAACTTGCAATGGGCCTGGTCTACAAGATACACTACACGACCAAGGTACCCATGTACATGACAAAATACTTCCCAAATGTCAGTGAATACCATGATCACAACACCAGAGGGAGCTCCACAAATCATGTTAAACCCAGATTCGGCTCAAACAAGGGACTAAACACGTTTCGCAATTATGCCACATCAATGTGGAACGCCCTACCCAAAGCTGTAAAGGAATGTGAATCACTACCCACTTTCAAAAACACTCTCAAAAAACACCTAAGGGAGACTGCAACTCGAAACTGGCCCCTGTAAATGTCCGAACACAACCCCCTCCAATGTACAGTAAATTACCAAGTATGGTCTTGTCAATAATCCAATGTACAGTGTTTGTTTGTACAGTTGTACAGTGTCCCCACCCACCCCTCCTACCCAACCCCCCCCCCCCACCCCCCCACTCCTACCCAACCCCCCCCCCCCCCCCCCCCACCCACCCAACCACCTCCAATGTACAGTCCCCCCCCCACCCCCACCTACCCAATCCAATGTACAGTTTCTACGCCTAATGTATATACTCTTTTCTTTCTGGACTCTTTTTGTATCACAAACAGTACTGTAATTGCAAATCTGGTATGTCATAAATGTATAGATGTAGCAGTACTGTCTATCTGTATGTCATGTATGTCATATATGTTACGATTAATTGAAAATGGGGGACCCTGATGTAAACAAGACGAAAGTCTTTCTCTGGTCTGCATCCCCTTAACAATTGTATGTATTGAGCTGTACTGTACTGTACCCATTCTGCAATCTGTTAATAAAGTTTTCATTCATTCATTCATTCATATGTATTCAGCTTGTAGACTATAGAACAACAACAGGTTATATGAGGTAGGATATGTATTCAGCTTGTAGACTATAGAACAACAACAGGTTATACGAGGTAGGAGATGTATTCAGCTTGTATACTATAGAACAACAACAGGTTATATGAGGTAGGATATGTATTCAGCTTGTAGACTATAGAACAACAACAGGTTATACGAGGTAGGAGATGTATTCAGCTTGTAGACTATAGAACAACAACAGGTTATATGAGGTAGGAGATGTATTCAGCTTGTAGACTCTGTCTATTTGGGTGGAAATATGAATATAAACAAGCAGGCTGTTCACAAGAAAATCGGACCCCTTTAAAGGGGAGATGAAGCATAGCGATAAACACATAGTCATAGCATCAAATTAGTATTTAGATAAACCACAGAAAAAATCACGTTATAAAAATAAGGCGTTTCTAAGAAAAAACTATTTTGTTGCTGACGTCACAGTGTTGGTTTGGTTTATACACTGCTGATTAGCTGCATAGTAAACATGGACTGTCGGGTCAGTCAAATGTTGCCTACCAAACAACGGGACCGCGGTGGTTCTTTTTGTATTGATCCTGGCTGTTCAAACTAATTTTACCGTGTGAAAGAGAGAGGAAAGTTGGTTAATTTCCACAAACTACCAGTGAAAAAAACAGTGTTGTTGGCACGTTGGCTCAGGCTGGCTGCACTCAGGCGGCGCGATCAGCCTGTTGGACAGGGAATGAAGATCTCCAGCGAACACTTCATTGCCTCGGATTATGTTGTTGTGGGTGGGAGGTTTGTCCAGAAGACCACTAATCAGCTGAAGCCTGATGCGGTTCCCTCGGTCTTCGACAGACAGACCGGCGCACCGGGCGCAGGCAGTTCAGCGTCGGGAGCATTTAGCCTGCTGGCTACCTAGCTCCAGTTCAACCAGCCGAGCGACGGGACCATTTAGCCTGCTGGCTACCTAGCTCCAGTTCAACCAGCCGAGCGACGGGACCATTTAGCCTGCTGGCTACCTAGCTCCAGTTCAACCAGCCGAGCGACAGGACCATTTAGCCTGCTGGCTACCTAGCTCCAGTTCAACCAGCCGAGCGACGGGACCATTTAGCCTGCTGGCTACCTAGCTCCAGTTCAACCAGCCGAGCGACAGGACCATTTAGCCTGCTGGCTACCTAGCGCCAGGTACCAGCGTTAGCTCCCGGAGCGATGGCTAGCTAAGCCAGGTACCAGCGTCAGCTCCCGGAGCGATGGCTAGTTAGTTAGCACCAGCCGGGTACCAGCGTTAGCTCCCGGAGCGATGGCTAGCTAAGCCAGGTACCAGCATCAGCTCCCGGAGCGATGGCTAGTTAGTTAGCAGCACCAGCCGGGTACCAGCGTTAGCTCCGGGAGCTGACGCTGGTACCAGGCTTAGCTAGCCATCGCTCCGAGAGGCCTAAATATTAAAGGCAACCAACTTGTGTCTAACCACGCCCAACTTGCGTCTAGCCACGCCCCCTGTGCGCTCTGTTGTGGCAGCATTATGTAGCAGTAATCCTCCCTGTTTTAAGATCTACAACTAGCTCAACTGGCAGCGCTGCTATGCTGTGGATCTGTGCGGTCCGTTGGTAACAAGTTCGATTCCCATCAATTTTTTTTTTTTTTTTTAACGTGCATTCTTTCGCCGGTTAAGTTTAGGCATGTTAACTTTAAGCATTGTTTCGGAGTTGGTTATGGTTAGGCATTGTTTCGGAGTTGCTTAAGGTTAGAAGGGTTAAGTTTAGGCGCTGTTAAGGAGCTGGTTAAGGTTAGAGTTTGTCTTAGAGAATGGCAATATTTTTTAACGTGCATTCTTTCGCCGGTTAAGTTTAGGCATGTTAACTTTAAGCATTGTTTCGGAGTTGGTTAAGGTTAGGCATTGTTTCGGAGTTGCTTAAGGTTAGAAGGGTTAAGTTTAGGCGCTGTTAAGGAGCTGGTTAAGGTTAGAGTTTGTCTTAGAGAATGGCAATAGACAGCCTATTTCCGCGCTGCAGCGCGAGGCAATAGACAGCCTATTTCCGCGCTGCAGCTCTCTCGCGCTGCCGCGGTCACATGGGCGTAGTGGCCAATCAGAGAAATGCTAAACACAAGTTGGTTGCCTAAAATATTCACGCCTCCGGGAGCTGACGCTGGTACCTGGCTTAGCTAGCCATCGCTCCGGGAGCTAACGCTGGTACCTGGCCAGCAGGCTAAATGCTCCCGACGCTGAACTGCCTGCGCCCGGTGCGCCGGTCTGTCTGTCGAAGACCGAGGGAACCGCATCAGGCTTCAGCTGATTAGTGGTATTCTGGACAAACCTCCCACCCACAACAACATAATCCGAGGCAATGAAGTGTTCGCTGGAGATCTTCATTCCCTGTCGAACAGGCTGATCGCGCCGCCTGAGTGCAGCCAGCCTGAGCCAACGTGCCAACAACACTGTTTTTTTCACTGGTAGTTTGTGGAAATTAACCAACTTTCCTTTCTCTTTCACACGGTAAAATTAGTTTGAACAGCCAGGAGCAATACAAAAAGAACCACGCGGTCCCGTTGTTTGGTAGGCAACATTTGACTGACCCGACAGTCCATGTTTACTATGCAGCTAATCAGCAGTGTATACACCAAACCAACACTGTGACGTCAGCAACAAAATGGCGCCGCCCATGGCGAAAACAGGGAAATTATATTTGATTTTTCAGACAAATAAGCAGGATTTCACATTTTATTATAGGACCCTGTCTTACACAAGGTACACAACAAACAAACTAGGATCACATTGTTCACTGCTTCATCTCCACTTTAAAGCTCCCAAACTCACACTGGTCAACAAGTAATGATTCACTACAAGTAGTAGTCTGAGTAAACACTAGGGATGTTCGATATTGGCTTTTTTACGGATAACCCATATACCGATATTGTCCAACTCTTAATTTCCGATACCGATACCAACCGATACCGATATATGCAGGGCCCCCCCCCCAAAAGAACTGAATAATTTCAGGTAATTAACATTACATATCTCTTGTTGTGGAATTAACACAACATTATGCATACTTTTGACAATAAATAAAATAAGAATTTGTTCTTACTTGCTTGCCTGGGTAAATATAGGTTACATAAATGAAAGAAAAAAATAAAAAAAATCTAATTTGAAAACCGATACCGATATTTTCCGATATTACATTTTAATGCCAATATCGGTAGGCCGATAATATCGGACATCCCTAGTAAACACACATGTTGGCACTGTACACTCACCTGGTACAGAGGTTCCCAGGGCGACGAACACCACTGCCGTGACGGAGTCCTTCAGGCCCACGGTGCAGCCGAAGTGAGAGGCCAGGTCCCCTAGAGTAACAATTATTACAACAACAATTATTATTAATAAATTAAATTATCATCATCATCGGCAACATAAACATCTTTGCCGTTTTGCTTTGATCCGTCACCAAACTAGGATCCAGAATTTCTTAGAATGTATACCTTAATATAGCATCTTACAAAAAGAGAAACTTTGGGCTGTATTATATTATATAGCATAAAGGAGTCACTTTTCAGAACGTAGGAAGTGCCAACGCTTGGTCAACGCAGCGTTTTTAGTAGATGCCGCGACGTTCTCTGGGTTTTGAGGTCGTGTTGCGGTTAATTTTAAAACTGAATGGAATCACACATCAGTCTCTATATTGGACAGGGGCTACAGGATATGCTCCCTGCAGGCACAAGAGAAGATAGGAGTCATTACGTTCCATCAAACATACCGCTGCAGCCTCACTGACTACAGGAGGACAGTGGAGGGGAATGTTCAGTTCAACCTGAGTTTGAAGCATTGGATCACAGATCACTGAAATGCAGGATCTGTGGTTACTAGAGTCCTATCCCAACCCCCAATGACATAACTCCCACTTCTACATTACAACAATAACTGTGAACCGGACTTGCATTGCTGCACTATACACTATTCCATCCATTGCAAGCCCCCCCCCCCCCCTCCATCCATTAACTCAACTGGACGGTCACTGTACTATTTATTGCACTAGCACTATTGCACTTGGGCCATTGATTTTATATTATTGATATTATTATTTGGCACATGCTATATTCAGTATGTTTGTATGCCAGTGGTGATGCTCTAAACTCAATTTCGTTGTACCAACAATGACAATAAAGATTCTATTCTATTCTTCTATTCTATCCTGGTGGTGTGATGCGAGAAGACAGCTGGGACACTGAGAGCCGTCAGACGCAGGGGGAGGGACGAGGGAGAGGTGAGACGTGGTGATTGGCTGGAGTCTTTGAATGAACACAAGCTGAGTAGGAGTAGGAGGTATTAGGGCTGGGCGATAAAATGATAACTATAATTATCGCGATATATTTTAATAATCGATATCGATTGATAATAATAAAAATATCAATACTTTTTTTCTTTTTTTTGTGACCTGCGACAGGGCAGTTTTAAAACCAGAGACAGTGGACAGACTTGTCTTTCTTGCCTGCAACTTAACGTAATGGCTTTGCTTGTCCAAATGACAATAGTGACCAAATTGAGATTTATTTTTCTCTTGTTCATTTATTTTGTTTGCTTTGTAATTTAAAATACAGTTTGAAACCGTCTGTACACAGTAGGCTATGTGTGCTAACAGAGCTAGTCTCCAGTCATGAGTCACGGTGCACATGTGCGGTGGTTTGTCCACCAAAAAAGCACCAAAAGATAGAAAAGAAACTAGCAGAGCCAGAACTGTTCAACTCCCCTGGAGCCACAGCCAGCAGAGAAGCTTGTTTACTTTCGCTTTCAAACCAGCTGCAGCCTGAGAACTGGAGTGTGAGGGGCTGTAACACTAAAGATGGCGGCAACGACAAAGAATTGTTGCAAAATAAACATACATACTTATAACAATATCGATAATTATAGATATCGAGTGATATGATATCGTTATCGATATCGTGATATCATTTTTGGCCATATCGCCCAGCCCTAGGAGGTATTGATGACATCACGGTCCCCAGTGGTGTACCTATGAACGCGGTGAGCAGTCCTATCATGCCGATGGACACCAGGAAGCAGGCCCAGCCGTTCCAGTAGTCGGTGGGCGGGACGAAGGCGAACAGAACCTTCCAGAACACGGTGAGGAAGTGCATGACGTAGTCGAAGCACGACGGCAGCTTCTCCTCCCCGCACTCATCATCATCATCATCCTCGCCTGAGGGGGGGGGGGGGGGGGGGTGAGGGAGAGGGGGAGAGGGAGAGGGAGAGAGGGAGAGAGGGAGAGAGAGTGAGAGGGAGAGTGTGTATGAATATAACTTCAAGGCCTAGAATATAATCATAACCTCCACTTTGACGAGAAGGTGAATGAGAGAGAGAGAGAGAGAGAGAGAGAGAGAGAGGTGTGGAGGAGAGGGAGAGTGAGAGAGAGAGAGAGAGAGAGAGAGGTGTGGAGGAGAGGGAGAGAGAGAGAGGTGTGGAGGAGAGGGAGAGAGAGAGAGATAGAGATAGAGAGAGAGAGAGAGAGAGAGAGAGAGAGAGAGAGAGAGAGAGAGAGAGAGAGAGAGAGAGAGAGAGAGAGAGAGAGAGAGAGAGAGAGAGAGAGAGAGAGAGAAAGAACGAGGGAAAGAGTGAGAGAGAGAGAGAGAAAGAGAGAGAGAGCAGAGAGAGAGAGAGAAAGAGAGAGAGAGCAGAGAAGGAGAGTGAACGTAGAAAGAGATGATGATCATCATCACCATCATCATCATCATCATCATCATCTGCATCATCATCACCATCATCACCATCATCATCACCATCATCATCATCATCATCATCATCATCATCATCATCATCATCATCATCACCATCATTATCATCATCATCATCATCCCTGCCTTAGAAGGGAGGCTCATGAGAAGGAGAGAGGATGAGAGAGGGAGAAAAGCGAGGGGCTAAATGAAAGCATGGGGTGTTTTTACATGACTACTACATCTCATTGACACGTACAGAACTGGACTCGTTGGAAACACTGAATACTTTTAGAATTCCCTTTTATTGATCCTCAGCGTTGCTCGGTCTGAACTGCAGCGTGCGCCCGGGGGACATTTTGAGTCGTCAGTGGTAAATATAATAATAATATAATAATAAACAAGGTGACTCCGACTGATCTCCGACCGTCTGCATGATGCAGCTGAGAGGCAGCAGACTGTAGGTGAGATATCACTCTCAGTTTACTGTCTTACATTTATTTTTTAATAAAAAATAAAAAAAAATCTCACTTTTTCTGTATTTTGCTCCCATCCCAATTTAGTCGTTATGCCAATTCCCTTCCTGGTCGTTGCGCACATTGTCCCACTGTCGGCCTAGGTAGGGTGTAGAACTACCACATGCCTCCTCCGATACAAGTTGAGTCAGCCAGCCGCTATTTTTCACCTGACAGCGAGGACTCTCACTGTGGGAATGTAACGTGTGGGAGGATCACACTACTTCCCCTTAGATCCCTTCCCTGCTGAACAGGCGCCCCGACCGACCAGTAGGAGTAGCTGTTTACAACAACCAGGGGACATACCCCGCCGGCTTCCCACCCGCTAACACTGCCAATTGTGTTAGTAGGGACGACTGACCAAGCCGGAGGTACCGCTGACAGCTGGATTCTATCCCAGAGTCTTTGCGGTGGTAGGCGAGTGCATTCTCCACTGCGCTACCCCACTGCCCCTACTGTCTTAGACTTTGACATAATGAAACTATACTCCCCCTAGAGACTTACATTGAAATTCAGGGATGACTAAAGTGGATCAATTCAAATCTTTGATTTCTCAATTAAATGCAATTGACTAAACGTACCATGCCATTAATCCTTCAAATGTAGTGGAATGTAACAGTAATTGACTTCCATTTGGAAGTATAACGGGACCAGTGAAAGACAAATACAGACGCCCTCCATTTTTTTTTATGACAGCTAGACCTCAGGCTGACTAAGTGCTCACACCTGAACTTGATAGAGTAATTAGCACAGCCTCCTTTAGAATCTAGCTCAGTTCACTCATTTATTTGTATGCCCTGAAGAAGGCCCATAGAGAGACCGAAACATGTTGGTTGTTTTTGTATTGTTCTAATATGAACAACAATATGATTTATTTTTTTATATAGGACGAGTGCATGTTGCAAGCACACACAGACACACAGAGGGACAGATACACAAAAACACACACAGAGACACTGACACACACACAGACACACAGAGAGACAGATACACACAGAGAGACACAGAGAGACAGATACACACAGACACACAGAGAGACAGATACACACAGAGACACACACATCGACAGAGAGGCACTGACACACACACACACACACAGATAGACACAGAGACACACACACAGAGACACCCACACACACCCACACACACACACACACACACACACACACACACACACACACACACACACACACACACACACACACACACACAGATAGACACAGAGACACACACACACACACACACACACACACACACACACACACACACACACACACACACACACACACACACACACACACACACACACACACACACACACACACACACACAGATAGACACAGAAACACACACAGACACACATAGAGACACACAGAGAGACACACAAAGACACAGATACTGTAAACACAGAGACACACACAAATACACAGAGTCACACACAAACATGCAGAAGTACACACAGATATACATACATACTGACAGACAAACAAACAAACACAGCTACACATAGAGAGACAGAAAGACTGGCACACAGACACCATCATTATCAGACTGGTCAGGTCTCTGAGGTCTGCTGACCAGTCCCTCCTTGTTGTCCCTAAATCCAGGCTAAAAAAACATTTTTGCGTTGCAGCCCCCAAACTGTGGAACGAGTTGCCCCCCCACATTAGGCTGGCCCCAACGCTCCCAGTGTTTAAGTCCCATCTTAAAACACATTGTTCTCCCTATCTTTAAAAAAGAAATGGTCTACTGCTGTAATTTTGTTTGTAGTGCTGTGTACTTTGTATTGTGTTTATGTTTTTTTTTTTTTTTTTTTTACTATTTTATGGTTTTTACTGCGAAGCACTTTGGTCAACCATGTTGTTTTTAAATGTGCTATACAAATAAAGTTGGATCGGATCATCATCATCATCATCATCATCATCATCATCATCATCACATACACACATGCACACACATGCACATGCACATGCACACACACACACACACACACACACACACACACACACACACACACACACACACACACACACACACACACACACACACACACACACACACACACACACACATATTGGGAAAGAGAGGAGAGGAGAGGAGGGGAGAGGAGAGGAGAGGAGGAGAGGAGAGGAGAGGAGAGGAGAAGAGAGGGTGGGGAGGAGAGGAGCGGAGAAGAGAGGGTGGGGAGGAGAGGAGAGGAGAAGAGAGGATAGGGTGGGGAGGAGAGAAGAGGGTGGAGAGGAGAGGAGAGGAGAGGGTGGGGAGGAGAAGAGAGGAGAGGAGAGGAGGAGAGGAGAGGAGGAGAGGAGGGGAGAGGAGAGGAGATGAGAGGAGGAGAGGAGAGGAGATGAGAGGAGGAGATGATAGGAGGAGAGGAGAGGAAAGGAGAGGAGAGGAGGAGAGGAGAGGAGAGGAGAGGATGAGAGGAGAGGGTGGGGAGGAGAGGAGAGGAGAGGAGAGGAGGAGAGGAGAGGAGAGGAGAGGAGAGGAGAGGATAGGAGGAGAGGAGAGGAGAGGAGAGGAGAGGAGAGGAGAGGAGAGGAGAGGAGAGGAGAGGAGAGGAGAGGAGAGGAGAGGAGAGGAGAGGAGGAGAGGAGAGGAGAGGAGATCTACTTTAGTTTCCTTATAACCACTGGCTCACTATTATTTAATCAAGGGAATCACTCTATTCTAATAAAATTAAACACAGACTCTGCAGATCTTTACTATAGTGGTCTCATGTGGCTCAAACAGTGATTTATATGTGTAATGGATGGCTCCAGTATTCATATAATGCATATCAAATATACCTAAGCTAAACCCTAATCCTAACCTAAACCCTAACCATAAACCTAACCTAGCGGCTGGGGGCGGAGCTACTCTGATGTAAGTAAAACGCAAACATTTTTTTTTTATTTTTTTTTTTCCTTTCTTTTTCCATCTTTCTCCCATCCCAATGTTAGTCGTTATGCCAATTCCCACTCCCCTTCCTGATTGTTGCATGCTCTGCCCCCTACTGTCGGTCTGGGAGGGCGGAGACTATCACATGCTTCCTCCGACACATGTGTACCCAGCCCACCGCTTCTTTTCACCTGGCAGCGCGGACTCTCACTGGGAGAGTGTAACGTGTGGAAGGTCACACTACCTCTCCTAGATCCTTCCCTTGCTGTGCAGGCGCCCCAACCGATCTGTAGGAGTCGCTGTTTTACAACGACCAGGGCCCACCCTCACCGGCTTCCCACCCGCTAACACTGCCAATTGTGTTAGTATGGACGGTCGGCCAAGCCGGAGGCACCACAGCTGGATTAGATCCCACTGGCTCTGTGGTGGTAGACAGACGCTTAGTCCGCTGCGCTACCCGGCCGCCCTATTCCAAACAGTTTTAATGGACAACTTCCCAGATGGCACCTTCTGCTGGGTCAGGTTACTCAGACTTGGCTCAGCTAACAGACACCATAGCCTCCTCCTGGAGGGGCTGATATCAAACTGGTTCAGGACACAGGGACACGTGACATGAAGGGAGACAAGAGATATGACATAATGACACACACATACACACACACACACACACACACACACACACACACACACACACACACACACACACACACACACACACACACACACACACACACACACACACACACACACACACACACACACACACACACACACATACACAAACTCAACATAGATACATACACACAGACTTCAGATAGATAGATAGATAGATAGATAGATAGATAGATAGATAGATAGATAGATAGATAGATAGATAGATAGATAGATAGATAGATAGATAGATAGATAGATAGATAGATAGATAGATAGATAGATAGATAGATAGATAGATAGATAGATAGATAGATAGATAGATAGACCTAAATGCCACAATAGCACTGAAGTGGTCCCTCCTCTTAGAACCGATAAGGAGCCTGGTGGCAGCATTCTGCACTAGCTGAAGGTCTGACCCATACCAGCATACAAAGGGTTACATGGCGGGGAGGTGGGTTCTCTATGCCAGGGAAGAATAACCGTATCTCTGACATTACACCGAGCCGGTGAACGCCAGATTTCACCACATTGATCTGGTTGTCATTTTTCAGGGCGTGATAGAAGTTCACCCAGAGTTTCTTGGCAAGCGGCTTGACGTACTGTAAAGGAGACAGATGGCCCAGGGTTTGAGTAATGGTGTTTGTTACCCTGTGGGGGCCAGGGATCTGTTCCCATTAAGCCGCTGGGAGTTCTGTGCCAGCCAGGACTGAATGCCATTGAAACAAGTAGCTGAGCTGAATGCGGTTGTGCTGATCACTGGGCCTAAAGGAGTCATTGAACACGGTCTCTTCCTGTGTGTTGCATTGTTTTTTAGAGAACTAGAACCAGACAACGATGAACAAATTATTTTGATGATTTATTTTGACTACTACATGTCTCATCTGTCCGTCTGGGGAGGGTGTAGACTACCACATGTCTCCTCTGTCGGTCTGGGGAGGGTGTAGACTACCACATGTCTCCTCTGTTGGTCTGGGGAGGGTGTAGACTACCACATGCCTCCTCTGTTGGTCTGGGGAGGGTGTAGACTACCACATGTCTACTCTGTCGGTCTGGAGAGGGTGTAGACTACCACATGTCTCCTCTGTCCGTCTGGGGAGGGTGTAGACTACCACATGTCTCCTCTGTCAGTCTGGGGAGGGTGTAGACTACCACATGTCTCCTCTGTCCGTCTGGGGAGGGTGTAGACTACCACATGTCTCCTCTGTCAGTCTGGGGAGGGTGTAGACTACCACATGTCTCCTCTGTCAGTCTGGGGAGGGTGTAGACTACCACATGTCTCCTCTGTCAGTCTGGGGAGGGTGTAGACTACTACATGTCTCCTCTGTCTATCTGGGGAGGGTGTAGACTACCACATGTCTCCTCTGTCAGTCTGGGGAGGGTGTAGACTACCACATGTCTCCTCTGTCAGTCTGGGGAGGGTGTAGACTACCACATGTCTCCTCTGTCAGTCTGGGGAGGGTGTAGACTACCACATGTCTCCTCTGTCAGTCTGGGGAGGGTGTAGACTACTACATGTCTCCTCTGTCTATCTGGGGAGGGTGTAGACTACCACATGTCTCCTCTGTCTCTCTGGGGAGCGTGTAGACTACCACATGTCTCCTGTGTCGGTCTGGGGAGGGTGTAGACTACCACATGTCTCCTCTATCCGTCTGGGGAGCGTGTAGACTACCACATGTCTCCTCTGTCTATCTGGGGAGGGTGTAGACTACCACATGTCTCCTCTGTCTATCTGGGGAGGGTGTAGATACCACATGTCTCCTCTGTCGGTCTGAGGAGGATGTAGACTACCACATGTCTCCTCTGTCAGTCTGGGGAGGGTGTAGACTACCACATGCCTCCTCTGTATGTGTCGGGAGGGTGTAGACTACCACATGCCTCCTCTGTCAGTCTGGGGAGGGTGTAGACTACCACATGCCTCCTCTGTCAGTCTGGGGAGGGTGTAGACTACCACATGCCTCCTCTGTCAGTCTGGGGAGGGTGTAGACTACCACATGCCTCCTCTGTCACTCTGGGGAGGGTGTAGACTACCACATGTCTCTTCTGTCGGTCTGGGGAGCGTGTAGACTACCACATGTCTCCTCTGTCGGTCTGGGGAGGGTGTAGACTACCACATGTCTCCTCTGTCCGTCTGGGGAGGGTGTAGACTACCACATGTCTCCTCTGTCTATCTGGGGAGGGTGTAGACTACCACATGTCTCCTCTGTCTCTCTGGGGAGCGTGTAGACTACCACATGTCTCCTCTGTCGGTCTGGGGAGGGTGTAGACTACCACATGTCACCTCTGTCTATCTGGGGAGGGTGTAGACTACCACATGTCTCCTCTGTCTATCTGGGGAGGGTGTAGATAACACATGTCTCCTCTGTCCGTCTGGGGAGGGTGTAGACTACCACATGTCTCCTCTGTCAGTCTGGGGAGAGTGTAAACTGCCACATGTCTCCTCTGTCAGTCTGGGGAGGGTGTAGACTACCACCTGTCTCCTCTGTCAGTCTGGAGAGGGTGTAGACTACCACATGCCTCCTCTGTCGGTCTAGGGAGGGTGTAGACTACCACATGTCTCCTCTGTATGTGTCGGGAGGGTGTAGACTACCACATGTCTCCTCTGTCCGTCTGGGGAGGGTGTAGACTACCACATGTCTCCTCTGTCAGTCTAGGGAGGGTGTAGACTACCACATGTCTCCTCTGTCCGTCTGGGGAGGGTGTAGACTACCACATGTCTCCTCTGTCCGTCTGGGGAGGGTGTAGACTACCACATGTCTCCTCTGTCTGTCTGGGGAGGGTGTAGACTACCACATGTCTCCTCTGTCGGTCTGGGGAGGGTGTAGACTACCACATGCCTCCTCTGTCGGTCTGGGGAGGGTGTAGACTACCACATGTCTCCTCTATCGGTCTGGAAAGGGTGTAGACTACCACATGTCTCCTCTGTGAGTCTGGGTAGGGTGTAGACTACCACATGTCTCCTCTGTCAGTCTGGGTAGGGTGTAGACTACCACATGTCTCCTCTGTCAGTCTGGGGAAGGTGTAGACTACCACATGTCTCCTCTGTAGGTCTGGGGAAGGTGTAGACTACCACATGTCTCCTCTGTAGGTCTGGGGAAGGTGTAGACTACCACATGTCTCCTCTGTCGGTCTGGGGAGGGTGTAGACTACCACATGTCTCCTCTGTAGGTCTGGGGAAGGTGTAGACTACCACATGTCTCCTCTGTCGGTCTGGGGAAGGTGTAGACTACCACATGTCTCCTCTGTCGGTCTGGGGAGGGTGTAGACTACCACATGTCTCCTCTGTCAGTCTGGGGAGGGTGTAGACTACCACATGTCTCCTCTGTTAGTCTGGGGAGGGTGTAGACTACCACATGTCTCCTCTGTAGGTCTGGGGAAGGTGTAGACTACCACATGTCTCCTCTGTAGGTCTGGGGAAGGTGTAGATTACCATATGTCTCCTCTGTCGGTCTGGGGAGGGTGTAGACTACCACATGTCTCCTCTGTCAGTCTGGAGAGAGTGTAGACTACCACATGTCTCCTCTGTCAGTCTGGGGAGGGTGTAGACTACCATATGTCTCCTCTGTCGGTCTGGGGAGGGTGTAGACTACCACATGTCTCCTCTGTAGGTCTGGGGAAGGTGTAGACTACCACATGTCTCCTCTGTCAGTCTGGGGAGGGTGTAGACTACCACATGTCTCCTCTGTCGGTCTGGGGAGGGTGTAGACTACCACATGTCTCCTCTGTCAGTCTGGGGAGGGTGTAGACTACCATATGTCTCCTCTGTCGGTCTGGGGAGGGTGTAGACTACCACATGTCTCCTCTGTAGGTCTGGGGAAGGTGTAGACTACCATATGTCTCCTCTGTCGGTCTGGGGAGGGTGTAGACTACCACATGTCTCCTATGTCGGTCTGGGGAGGGTGTAGACTACCACATGTCTCCTCTGTCGTTCTGGGGAGGGTGTAGACTACCACATGTCTCCTCTGTCAGTCTAGGGAGGGTGTAGACTACCACATGTCTCCTCTGTAGGTCTGGGGAGGGTGTAGACTACCACATGTCTCCTCTGTCGGTCTGGGGAGGGTGTAGACTACCACATGTCTCCTCTGTCGGTCTGGGGAGGTGCTGTCACACATATTGCAGGGTTTGGTTGAATTTGTGTTATGAGGGTCTGGATTGAGAGGAAGAGAAGAAGAGATAGAAGGAGAGAGAGATAAGGACAGAGAGAGGAGAGACAGAGAGAGAAACAGAGATAGAGAGAGAGGGAAGGAGAGAAGAGAGAAAGAGAGGAGAGAGATAATAGACACACAGAGAGAGAGAGAAAAAGAGAGAGAGAGCTAGAAGGAGATAGGGATATAGAGAGATAGAAAGAGCTGAACAAATACTTTCACTCTGCTATGCATCTATAAAACTAACAGACCCGGTCTCCAATGGTGCCGGTGACATGTGTGTGTGTGTGGGTGTGTGTGTGTTTGTGTATGTGTGTGTGTGTCTGTGTGTGTGTAGGTGTGTGTGTGTGTGTGTGTGTGTGTGTGTGTGTGTGTGTGTGTGTGTGTGTGTGTGTGTGTGTGTGTGTGTGTGTGTATGTGTGTGTGCGCGTGCGCATGTATGTGTGTGTGTGTCAGACAGGCTGACAGGCGGAGAGCAGAAGAACATGAATATAAACATGAGCATGTCAAGCTCACACACACACACACACACACACACACACACACACACACACACACACACACACACACGTACACACACACACACACACACACACACACACACACACACACACGCGCACACACACACACACACACACACACACACACACACACACACACACACACACACACACACACACACACACACACACACACACAGACATAGGGGGACTGTCAAACTGTCACTAAATACAGACTGGTACGGACGGACCCAGCTAGGTTTAAATGGACATATATGGATACAGAGAAACATGCACTCATTTTATAAGGACACATTAATGTATAGTATGATTTAAATTCTGGGTCATGTGAAGATTGAAATAAGTCCCTACATTATTCAGGAGAGATCTGTTGGCTTCCACAGCTGAAGGAATTTCACTGGGCTATTTCATTCAGACTATTGGTTATTATTATCTGGTAATACATGAGAATACTAATGATGTTTTTTTTATGGCAGCCTTTTCGAAATCGGAGTTCAGAAAGTGCTGAATAAAGTGCAAGAATAATACAAAACCGTCAAAAGCACCAGCAGCAGTGCTTGGAACAATCAGCGATAATTAAAACCACACGAGTTATTGAAGCCATTGTCATGTAAATGAGGCGGAACAGTATACTGTGGCTCAAACATGTCTTAAGATCGAGATAGAAATAAGTCTCTCTCTCCTTTTTCTCAAGGGTTGAAAGAAAGAAAAAGAGGCGTTCAGAGAAAATCTATTTAGTTAAAGTGAATTTTTTTTTAAAAGCCCTGCTGTGCAGCATTAACATGTGAGGATGATTTTAATATTATGTGAAGGATGAAAGGATCCAAAGTCTCCTCATAGTCTATAATACCAGTAGGGTTTGTCTGCACAATTCCCAGTTTCACATTTAATGATATTTAATTAAGACCCTTTTTTTAAAGCAAAACATTGTTTACAATTATAATGCAGTATACAATGTTATTGTAAGTTAATTATGGATGTACTGCCTCTGATATGAAAAGGATTGGCCGGTACAGAAATGTTTAGGCTATAGGTCTATATATTCAAAAAAGAAAATATATATCTGCCAATACCAATAGTTGGTTGTTTATGCCTGTTGGTCAATTTCTCTTTCATCTGTGACCTCAGGCTAAACTCTGACGAGAATAAGATCTCCATCCTTATCCTGCTAGATCTCAGTGCAGCATTTGATACAATTGATCACGATATTCTAATCGATCGTCTTGAAAACCTTGTCGGTTTCTCAGAACATGCACAAGGGAGTTGCTTAGGTCCTTTACTCTTCTCCCTTTACATGTTACCGCTGGGTGATATCATCAGAGAACATAATGTAGGTTTCCATAGCTATGCGGATGATACACAACTGTACATATCTGCTGAACCAAATGATACAGCGATTAACTCCATTACAGACTGCTTACTGGCAATAAATAAATGGATGAGTAAGAACTTCCCGAAACTAAATGAGAACAAAACTGAAATTCTAATTATCGGCCCCAAAACAAAAAAAGAAATGTTAATAAAGAACCTGGGAGGACTAACCCCTTGGATCAAATCTGAGGTCACAAGCAGGGTTTCCGTTAGAAAATATTGGTGCCGGTCTCCGTGTCCTGGAAGATTTCAATCTCCCGGACAAATGGGGGAAATTCCGGTCAGAGTTTATTGAGCTTAAAAACAATAAGGCAGGCTATATAAATAATGACATTCTCAAGGCATGTAGATTTATAATATTTTAACTTAAAGGTGACATGCATTATAAATGTATTTTTTCAGTGTCTAGCATTGTATTATAGTAATAGGAGTTAGTATCAATGTGTTTGTGTCTCTAAATACCATATTGGTGGATTGCTGTCATCCAGGTCATTCATTTCCTGGTCGTAAAAATCAGATCATTCTGATCGCATGGTGACGTCACGTGGCGAGGATGGAGCGGATAGTGATCCGATTGGCTCTGTGGTTGTAGCGCACCAAACAGGGTTTGACAGAGAGCG
The DNA here is from genome assembly GCF_963971535.1 of Notolepis coatsorum. Classification (NCBI taxonomy): domain Eukaryota; kingdom Metazoa; phylum Chordata; class Actinopteri; order Aulopiformes; family Paralepididae; genus Notolepis; species Notolepis coatsorum. The sequence continues at coordinate 30,025,567 of NC_140173.1, read as the reverse complement.
AGCGAGAGAGAGAGGGAGAATCAGATAGACCCTCGCGACAGAGCACACATACACACACGCGTGTCGCGCTGTCGTCTCTCGGTCTGTCTCTCTCTCTCCCCCTCTCTATCTCTCTCTCGATTCGGGAGCATAACTTCTAACGCCCCGTCTATAGCTGTAGGCAGCGTGCGGCACAGTGGAAGACTTCCTCAAACAGGAGAGGGCGAGAGAGAAAGAGAAGGGGACCTGCGTATCTCGCACGCAGCTGTGTTTACACAGTGCTCTCTCTCTCTCTCGCTCTCTCTCGCTCTCTCTCTCTCTCTCTCTCTCTCTCTCTCTCTCTGTCTGCCACTCGCAGACTGTGTGGATGACTGTCACTGAAAGTGCTTATGGGCGGAGCCCAGCCAATAACAGGCTGAAATCTTGAGGCTGGAAAATGATGCTTTTGAGTACTCCATTAGAAATATAAAACAATGAATTTTTTTTAAATAAACCTTACAGATGTCTTCCATAGACTCACAGGTATTGTGTAAAGTTGCCCAAATAGTGCTAGGAATAGCAATGCAGGTCCCCTTTAAAACTAGGCTACTTTTGCGTATACATTATATTCCAAATAAAATAAGTCCCGTCGATAGACTCATGTGCTGCTGCTGACTTGAAATCAAATAGGCGAATTTCCGTCTGTGGGCAGTCGGCCCGACATTAAACAGCAGTCTGTTATAATCACATTTCTATGAGCTAACGAATTCCGTTATATTGGACATTTGTATTAATTATATCAAGCGAAGAACTGATAAATTTGGCGAGGGCCAAAAGCGGCGCGCTCCGGGACACAGTGAACGCATCGGATACCCACACAGACCGAATGGAAAATGTGACCCGCCTTGGTAGGGCCCCCGCTGGCCGGCCTAACAGCCGGTGTTCGGGCGGACGGTTCCTACCGCTTGCGGGTTCACCATTATTTTCATTATTATTGTTATTATGATTATTATTATTATTAATAAGAATAGGCCATACATTTCGTGATATATAGGTGAGCATTTTAGATTATAAAAAAATGATAGACCTATTTAAAGAATGATGCTACAACTTTTGCAACAAACTAAATCAAATTGACTTCTACTTACCACCCTGTGTCTTTGGGTATCGCGATTCACGAGGGGTTCAGAAGGACGTCGAAGCAGTTAAGTAGATCCAGGGAATCTTCTGGGAATCGGTCGTGTAAAGCATCTATTAGATGTTGAATGTAGCGTGCTCTGGCACTTTTGAAAGCCTGAGCGGACCGGTCACCTGCATGTCACGGCATCAGCGGTCTCTGTGACTTCAAGTTCAGACTCATCTTTGTTGTCATTATTAGACCTGCTTGGTTTCATAAAATATTTGTTAAGGTTAGCTTGTTTGGCCATCTGTCTCTCGCTCGTATAGCTGTTTGCCGTTATGGTGGCCAGGCAGGCTCAATACAAAAGAAAGAAAAAAAACATTCAATCCGAGCGCGCGCTAGCCGCACATTAGCAGAGTGAAGCAGCAATGAAACAAATGTAACGATTGTTTCGTTCATCGCATAGTGTAACTGAGGGGTACAATTCCCTGACTGTATTACTAGATATGATACTTACTACCACTACCTTTGTACTTAATATTCGGCCACCCAGTACTCGGCATAAATATATTATGATGAACACTGTCACGTAGATGAAACGGATCCAACACAAATGTACGAATTAGAAATAGGTCTTTATTTCTACACAGCGATGGTGTGTAGAGCAAGCACGTAATCAAATCAATCACATTTATGAATGGGAATTAGTATGCACTTTTATGGCAAGAGTATTCGTCGGTATATCAATAGAGAATGTCCAATCTCTGAAGGCGCAGGTGGTACATATACGACCTGGAATAGTTAAGGAATAACAGCAATGATACTTTAATGATTATAGGCTGGATACACTAGGGGGGGTTAATCCGGTCGCTTGTAAGCCGACAGGAGTAGGAAGGGGGGGGGGGTAGAGTCCGGCTGCCTCATCCGGCCAAGGGTATCCCAGGTGAACCCACTGTAGTGCCGTTCAATGCGCCGGCGATCCTTGGACCGCAGATGAAAGCAGATGGACTCTTTGTGGGCCGGCGTCCTCCGGTCCACGGAGGAGAGACGTGAAGCGGCCTCGTCTTGCAGAGCGTCTCCTCACCTTGCGTCCTCTCCAGGGGGGGGGTTCCAACACACGGCAGTGTCGGGGGTCTTTATCCATGGAATAATCAACGTATACAAAGCATAATCCGTGCCTGGGAAGGCGGGCTGTCGTCGGTAGAATAATCCGGTATACAGGTCCACTCGCTCGTCGGCTCTGGGGCTCCTCGGGTGCAATCTCACATGGGGTCGATCATCCTGGATAAACAGCCAGTTCTCTGCCCGAAACGATGGGGTGCTGACTACGGTAGTATTCTCACCGCACGAAGCACTATATATTAACAGACTATTATTAGCTTAATAGACTACGTCCAACTCGACGATATAGTGCCAAATATGACTATTCAGATATTAATATACACGATGTCTCAATACCGATGGTAGGCCGAACTTGGCCTTACTCCCACACGTGGCGTCGCGGGGAGGCTTTACGTCTGTGACTCTATTGGAGGGTAAGAAACTGGACTGAAAAGGAAAGTCCTACTTTAGTAGCGCAGTATATATACGCACTATGAACAAATAGTCCCATTAGTGGTGCGGTAGCCAGATTCCTACGCGGAACTAGGACTTGTTCGTACATGTTGAGCGGTACGTTTGAACTGGGTCTGGGGGGTATGGCAGCCTGGCACCAAGGTCTCGACCAATAGTAGAATGGAGACTATTATGGGATGTTCAGTAGGCTAGAATGGATATTCAATGCATATTGTACAAGGAATATACAAGGGATATCAGGGAATATTAGAGAATATACAAATACAATTAAATATATATATATAATAAATATATATATTCGGTTTAATCTGGCCCTTCACAACAGCCACCCCCTGATTGGTCCCAGACCTAATCAGTTAAGCAGAGACAGATTAATCGCGTTGTCTATTTACACATAAGGGTTTGCTGTAGGGTCAGTCAACTTCACAAAGTCATAGGGTTATAGGGTCATGGTCATCATCGATTGTGTCTGGGAGTCGGGGCAGTTCTATGAGCCTCGCCACGGGACGGGTGTAAGTGCGACCCTGGACAAGCACTTCAGCTGCTCGGACCTTGCCGTCGGCACCGGTGATCACTTTGCTTACGCGGCCGGCCGGCCACATAGCTCTGGGCAGTGATTGATCAATAATCATGACGACTGTTCCTTCTGTCAAATTGTCTCTCTCCTTTACCCACTTCTGGCGGGTCTGTAGAGACGGTAGGTAGTGCAGTAGGAAACTGCTCCAAAACTTGTCGGCTAATACTTGGCTGTACCTCCACATTCGTCGGCCGTTCGCTTCTTCAGGCCGGTACATTGTCTGGGGTAATGCAGGATCTAGCCGCCCCATCAGGAGTGTGTTGGGGGTAACTGGGTAGATAACAGTGCTCAATCCACAGAACACAGGCCTCTTATTCTCAGCCTCCTCCTGACTGGCTTTCCTCGGGATAGGCGTGGGCCACTCTCCTTCCGGGAGCTTTAGGAATGCTGGGCCGTCACTGTAGACATTGCGACGGGTGAGGTCATCTAGGGGCATTCCCCGGGTGATGACGTCAGCTGGGTTCTGTTTTGTATCAACGTAGCGCCACTCTGTTTCTCCGGTTAACTCTTCGGTTAAGTCTTGAATCTCGGTGACTCTGACTCCCACGAAGACTTTGTACTTGCATGAGTTCGATTTGATCCAGGCGAGTACTGTCGTGGAATCTGACCACAGGATTGTTCTAGACACCGGTATGGTGAGCTCACGTTGGATGAGCGTGGCTAGGTGCGCTCCGGCTAGGGCTGCGCAGAGCTCTAGACGTGGGATAGATTGTTGCTTGCGTGGGGCTATTCTCGAGCGGGCGAGGACAAATGCTGTGTAGATCTCTCCCCCCCTTTCTTGGGCCCGCAAGTAGGCTACTGATCCGTATGCGACCTCTGAGGCGTCACTGAAGATGTGTAAGTCCATTTTACATGTCTCTGGCCTCACCGTGGGTGGGAAGTAGCTTCGGCGCATATTAACGCCTGGGAGTGAGTGGAGCTCCATCTCCCACTCTCTCCAGGTGGATGCAAGGTGTGCGGGAATGGGGTCGTCCCAGCCCTGGTCCTTGTCCCACAATGCTCGTACAATCATTTTTGCCCTGGTGGTGTACGGTAGAATACATCCTAGCGGGTCATATTGTCGGGCGAGTGTTGTGTACACACTCCGTCTGGTGGTCGGCGCCGCCGCCGGCCTTCCCTGCTCCGTAGTCAGGGGCTTGTGTCTGTAGTGAAGCGAATCTGTTTTGAATCGCCACACCAATCCCAGGGTCATCTCCTGGGCTTCTCCCGGGATTGTAGCCATCCAGGTCTCGCTGCTGGCTGCCTTGTCCTCGGAGGAGAGGCTGCGCAGTACTTGCGGATCGCTGCTGGCCCACTGCCTGAGATCAAAGCCGCCTTTGATCAATGAGGCGCGGAGTTTAATCAGGAGAGCCTCGGCTTCTTCCTGGGTTGAAAGGCTTTGTAGACAGTTGTCTACGTAGAAGCTGTTCTTTACGCTGTGTCGGACCTCTTCGTCCGCTGCTGGGTCCTCTGCTACATGTTTCTGCAGTGCAAATGTAGCACAGCAGGGGCTGCACGTCGTTCCGAAGGGGAGGACTTCCCATTGGTAGATGGCTGGGTGCTCATCTCCTGGCTTCTCTCTCCATAGGAACCGTAACAGGGGCTTGTCCTCCTCTACTAATCTCACCTGCAGGAACATTCCTTTAATGTCCCTGCTGATGGCCACCTTTTCCTGGCGGAAGCGGAGTAGAACGCCGAGTAGGGAGGGGCCGAGTGTGGGACCGGGCAGTAACTCTTTATTCAGATTTTGGGATCCGATCTGGTAGCTGCAGTTAAATACTATGCGGTCTTTACCGTTGTGATGGACCTTGTGGTGAGGCACGTACCACGATTCAGTGGTCTGGTCAGCCTCTTTAATGTCCATCTTTGTGACGTGTCCCGCTGTGATGAGCTTCTCAATCTCAGCGCGGTATACACTCTCTTGGGCGGGGTTCTTGGCTAAGCGCCGCTCCGTGTTCAGCAGGTACCGTTCTGTGGCGTCTGTCTTGGCGTGGAAAGTAGGCATTCCTTCTCGCCGCAGGAGTGGCGTGGCGTATCTCAACACGCCGTTGACCGGGACTCTCTTGGTCCCTGTCTCGAGGAGGTGAATGGCGTAAATGTCATCTTTAGAGCGAATGGCTTTCTTTCCGTTCTTAAAGGGCATTTGTTCCAAGGTCCATAACCGCTCTACGTGTTGCAGGAGTGCGGTTTCTCCCTCTGTGACTCGGGAGTGGAGACATCTAGTGGCTGTACTTCGGTTGAGAGATTTGGCGAGCGGGCCTTGGAGAGTCCATCCCAAACGGGTCTCGACTGCTGCAGGACAGCCTCGGGGTCCGGTATGAACCCGGTCTATCGGGACAATGAGGTCTGCATGGTCGGAGCCTATCAACAGGGTCGGCATAGCATTGTCTATGAGCGGGATCGGTAACTTGCGCAGATGTACATATTTCTCCATCAGCTTGGCGACGGGGTATGTGTACCGCGACAGTCCTATTTCTTGGCTGGTGAAAGCGTCTGTAATCTGGTACCGTCGCTCAGGCTGGCCGCTTGCTGCGATAGAGAATGAGACATTCTCGCCCTTTATCGTCTTCAAATCTCGTCTTATTGTCCGAATTGTCATTTGGGTTTCGCTTCCCCGCAGCCCTAGCTGGGCCGCAGCGGAGGCGAGCAGAAGGGTCTTCTCTGACCCGTCATCGAGGACGGCGTAAGTGTCCAGGACTGTATTCTGGTAGCTTAGTGTCACACGCACTACTTTTAGGAGTACTCTGGCTCCACTGCTGCTGGCGGGATCGATGTACATGACGCTCGCTTTGCTGCTGGATGGTGCGGGTGAAGGGCGCCGTCTGTTACTGTCGTGAAGTATGTCCAGATGGGCTCCATCGCACTTGGTGCACCTTTTCTTTAAGCGGCATTCGGCTGCCATGTGTGAGCGCGCACAGCGAAAACAGCGCTTGTTGGACTTTATCCATTGACTTGCTTCCTCCGCGTTCAGCTTGGGGAAGGAGTCACATTGCGCTAGCCAGTGTTCTTTCTCACAGTAGGGGCACACTATCTTCCACTTCTCCGTTCTGGAGGGGGTACTGTGGCTCCTGCTGCTCGGTACTGACTCCGATTGGTGCATCACAGTCACCGATCTTCTTCCATCATTTAGTCGTCTGGTTCCTTCTCTGGAGCCAGGGGTGCTCCGTCCGAATGTATCTAGCCGTAGGCTGCTGACTTCTCTCGCCAGGAAGTCTGCTAGATCGAGGAGGTTCGGTTCGGGGCCATTCGGGTCTCGGTGGTCTCTCTGCCGCCTAAAACGCTCCTGTCGAGCGGGCGGCAGCTTCTCCAAGATCCTTTCCACATTTGAGTTGGCGTAAAGTTCATGCCTCCCCTTCTCTCTCTGCGCTCCCAACATCCCTACCAGGGACTGCACTCTGATGGACAGGTCGTCCAGTGCTCGATTGTCTATTGCTGGGGGTAAGCGGTCGATGTGTCGGATCTCCTGGATCACGTAATCCCATATGCGCCCATACCTCTGGTCCAATGCTACCAGCGCTGCTGTGTATGGGGTGGTGGAAGTCGCGTAGGCGAGCGCTATATTATGTGCGCGGGGTACCGTTAAGTGCTTCAGTAGGATGGCGTATTTATGGCGTTCATCCAATACATCCACCAACATGGTCTCCAGACACATGCGGAGTTCTGTATACTGGGCCCGGTTCTCTTGGGTGAAGTCGGGTACCATAGGCGTGCCAATGTATGACGCTGACTGTGGATACATCGGCGAGCGTTGGGGGAGAGGCCTCCTAGGCGAGTCTCCTCCCGCTCCTTGGTATGGGCTGGTACCGGCAGTGTACCATGGCCCGCTTGTCCAGGTGCTGTTCCTCGGTGCGGGTCGTGCGTCGTGCTCACCCGTGTATAGAGTCGGGGGTCTGTAGCGCAGCTCCGCGGGAGTATAGCCTGGGCTGTACCGGACCTCCTGGTCCGGTAGAGTACTGTGCTGTCGTCGGGCGTGGTTCTCCTCCTCTTCCTCTTCGTCTTCAGTTAGGTCATCCAGTGCTTGTAGTCTCTGGTTTAGCCTCTCCACAGGATATGCTGCTCCTTCCCGGTTGCTAGGTCTCGCTTGGACCGGTGGGGGGAGGTGGTCTGTGGGGGGTATAGACCTCGTCTGTTGGTCAAGTTCAGGGTTGTTTACTCGGCTAGGGGATGCCGCCCTGGAGGTGTGTCTAGACGAGTTCCTGGAGCCTCTGGCGGAGGGAGAGGGTGTTGTCCGTCTGATCAGCTGTTCTATTAGTTGCGCTTGCTGTCTGTCGCGCTCTGCGTCCCGTAGAGCACCAGCAGCTGCTCGCTGGCTGTCTGCTCGGTCTCGGGCCACATTCTCTTCCCTCTGAATGCGTCTTATTTCTAGACGTATATGCTCTTCTTCGCTCCGCTGCTGGATCTGCAGTCGGTCGCGTTCAGCAGCGGCGTTCAGGCTGATGAGGAAGGCCTGCTGTAGGGTCCTCTCTGCCTCGCTGGGAGAAGGCGGTTGTATAGGGGAGCCTTCCCTCGGGGTACTCCTTGCGGAGCCTTGGAGCTCTATCTCCACGGTGCTCTCCCCGTCTTCTTCCGTGCCGAGTTCTCTCTCGGTAGCGTTGTATTCCTCCCGGGACTCATCGGGGACTACTTCTTCAGTACTGGCGGGGTGTGAAGTCATGTCTGGTTCCCACTGGTCCCCACCGTGAACTTGGTCAGTTACATTAGAACCCGTAGGGGCCTCTATGGTCGGGGTAGTCTGGGCGTTGGGGTTAGACATACTTTTACTTTCTAGTTTTACCGCGTTTACTGTTAGTAGAAGACTAGGTTGTTGACTGACAGCGTAAGCCTCTAAGTACTGAGGGAGCCGTCGTTCGCGCTGCGGGCGTTGGTTAGGAGGATCGTTTCGTGGAGTGTTCATCATAGGCCATTTCAATATTAATAACACTATATTAATATTACACTAGTTACCCTCCGGCTCGAAGGACCAATTGTAACTGAGGGGTACAATTCCCTGACTGTATTACTAGATATGATACTTACTACCACTACCTTTGTACTTAATATTCGGCCACCCAGTACTCGGCATAAATATATTATGATGAACACTGTCACGTAGATGAAACGGATCCAACACAAATGTACGAATTAGAAATAGGTCTTTATTTCTACACAGCGATGGTGTGTAGAGCAAGCACGTAATCAAATCAATCACATTTATGAATGGGAATTAGTATGCACTTTTATGGCAAGAGTATTCGTCGGTATATCAATAGAGAATGTCCAATCTCTGAAGGCGCAGGTGGTACATATACGACCTGGAATAGTTAAGGAATAACAGCAATGATACTTTAATGATTATAGGCTGGATACACTAGGGGGGGTTAATCCGGTCGCTTGTAAGCCGACAGGAGTAGGAAGGGGGGGGGGGGTAGAGTCCGGCTGCCTCATCCGGCCAAGGGTATCCCAGGTGAACCCACTGTAGTGCCGTTCAATGCGCCGGCGATCCTTGGACCGCAGATGAAAGCAGATGGACTCTTTGTGGGCCGGCGTCCTCCGGTCCACGGAGGAGAGACGTGAAGCGGCCTCGTCTTGCAGAGCGTCTCCTCACCTTGCGTCCTCTCCAGGGGGGGGGTTCCAACACACGGCAGTGTCGGGGGTCTTTATCCATGGAATAATCAACGTATACAAAGCATAATCCGTGCCTGGGAAGGCGGGCTGTCGTCGGTAGAATAATCCGGTATACAGGTCCACTCGCTCGTCGGCTCTGGGGCTCCTCGGGTGCAATCTCACATGGGGTCGATCATCCTGGATAAACAGCCAGTTCTCTGCCCGAAACGATGGGGTGCTGACTACGGTAGTATTCTCACCGCACGAAGCACTATATATTAACAGACTATTATTAGCTTAATAGACTACGTCCAACTCGACGATATAGTGCCAAATATGACTATTCAGATATTAATATACACGATGTCTCAATACCGATGGTAGGCCGAACTTGGCCTTACTCCCACACGTGGCGTCGCGGGGAGGCTTTACGTCTGTGACTCTATTGGAGGGTAAGAAACTGGACTGAAAAGGAAAGTCCTACTTTAGTAGCGCAGTATATATACGCACTATGAACAAATAGTCCCATTAGTGGTGCGGTAGCCAGATTCCTACGCGGAACTAGGACTTGTTCGTACATGTTGAGCGGTACGTTTGAACTGGGTCTGGGGGGTATGGCAGCCTGGCACCAAGGTCTCGACCAATAGTAGAATGGAGACTATTATGGGATGTTCAGTAGGCTAGAATGGATATTCAATGCATATTGTACAAGGAATATACAAGGGATATCAGGGAATATTAGAGAATATACAAATACAATTAAATATATATATATAATAAATATATATATTCGGTTTAATCTGGCCCTTCACAACACATAGGCTATTTAATTTTTGCCTATTTTAATACAATTCAAATTGTGCTTAGAGGGAATTATTTTCACAGGACATTATGACCGGAGAGATTTAAATATGTCGGACTTCAACAGATTTTCCCGGTAAAAAAGCGGTAATTACCGGACAACGGAAACCCTGGTCACAAGTCTCGGGGTTATCATAGATTCAGAACTGAACTTCAATTCTCATATTAACAAAGTGAGGAAAACATCGTTCTTCCATCTCAGAAATATAACAAAAGTATGACCATTTATTAATCAAAACTATGCTGAAATTCAATGCATTCATATCTAGCCGGTTAGACTACTGTAATGCACTTTTCACAGGTCTCCCTAAGAAAACCACAGAGAGGCTTCAGCTAATCCAAAACTCTGCAGCCCGACTGCTAACTAGAACCAACAGGAGAGAGCACATTAGTCCAGTCTTAGCTGCTTTACACTGGCTTCCTGTAACATTTAGAATTGACTTCAAGGTCCTTCTCCTTACATACAAAGCTCTAAATGGACAGGGACCTAGCTACATCACCAACACTCTAATAAATTACACGCCAGCTAGAACACTGCGATCATCAGCTACTGGACTACTAGAGGCTCCCAGAAACAGTCAAAAGAGGATCGGTGAGGCAGCCTTTATCAACTACGCCCCAAAACTGTGGAACAAACTACCCCAAAACATCAGGGAAACCAACTCGCTAGACATCTTCAAAAGACAGCTTAAAACCTATCTCTTTGCTCAGGCATTTAAATGAAACATCAGGGATATCCTGACACAAATTGTACCTTACCTGCACTATTCTTACCCTGCCTACTTTCATACACTTCCAATCAAATTCATATGTCGGTTCTATGATGATTATATCTCACTACCTCCTATGCACTGTGATTTAAGAGCACTGCTCTGAACTACGCATGCGCGTATTGATGAACCTAGACTCCGTGGGCAATCTGCGCATGCGTAGTTCTGGAGTAGGTGCGGGAAAGTGACTATAGCTCGGCCGAGAAAGTGCCGATCGACTTGGAATTGGTCTCTCCGTGTTCAGGAGACTCAGACGTAAAAAATAAGTCTCTTGGATCATGTCTCCAGCACCCCCACAGCCGTACAGTAGCTACCACCACTTAATGTCAAGGCTCTCATCCACATTCATTCATTTTCTCCCCCCACTCTCTCTCCCATGATTTCAGAATCCCGGAAGTGGTCTCTGCCTTGTTCTGTGGAATGAGGCCTTTCCCGATTGAGAGGTGGGAGGTTTCTCTGGCGAACAGACTTCACATCGCGGACGCTCCACTGAACTTGCATTTAGGTGTTTTTCCAGACATGTCTGCCTTGCCCGCAGGTCGTGAGAGGAATAATTCATAACTATATATTATAATATAGATATAACATATATAATATGTTATGTATGTTTTAATATAATATAGATTAACCAGCTATCTGCCTTTTCCTGCTCCGAACTATCGTTATTATATCAGCCTTTAGAAATCCACCCCTCTACTATCCACTGGGCTACACATGGAATGGAACCCCTAACCCTGGCAGGGTTGTTCTATATCAATACCAGACAGCCTATCGATGACCATTAAACAAAGACAGAGAGAGTAGACTAGCGACCATGGCTACACTCCAGTGCATGTTGGTGGTTTTATTATGGCACCAGAGTGTGATCAAATAAGGCTTCCTAACGAATATAAAAAGCTCCAACTGATTACAATTGAAGAGCCTTGTCTTATTAGACTCTTAACCTCTTTTAACACTTTGAGCGCCACTCACGGCTAATCTCGGGTTTACGATTGTGACGTTGAAAGCCACGTCACGGCTTTTCTCAGAATTCTTTTAAAAAAAAATTATTAGCGATCTGAAATCATATTGCATCACCCGAGCCTACCGTTGGATATCCAGGGGCCGCCGGCGATCAGATGTGAAAAAAGCGCCCCCCTATCGTCTCCCAGATGGTAAATCACCCTTTTGGAATGGACTCAATGAAAATGGATGGGGGAAAAAAAATACTCCAGTCCACATTTTCCAGTCCACTGATGCAGCCGGAGTTACCAGAGTTCATTCTGGAGCCTCTGAGCCGCGGCGAGCATGGGGTATACTGTACACACGTTGGATCAATATACTTATCGATTTTTTCGAATGGTGATCAGGAATTGGAATATACCATTTGGATACCATCTGATGTCAGGTAAGGAATCTATGTTATCAGTGTTAGGATAATCAGACTAGTTTTCATCGAGATATAAGCGTTTCCACTATATGTGATATGGCTGTTTCACTGTAAAAGCCATGAGGAAATAATAGCAGCGATTATCAGCGCACGGCACGAGCGTGCATGCGCACACATATACTATCGACCATCTAGCGTTTATTTGAAAACGATTCATAAATAGACAGACAAATGATAACGTTCTGGAATATTCCAGTAAAAGGCGATTATCAGTGAATGTGTTGTTTTTTCTTCGAAACCGAGTGCTTTTCAAAATGCTATAAAAAGGAAATGAAGCGATAAAAACACAATCTGCTTTGCCAATGTTGAATGGAAAATGATTCTTTGATAAGCGATGGGCAGATTAGACACATAGCATAATTTAAAACATAGATTAGGCGATATTAACGTTACATGGGCCGTGGACCGTGGCATCAACGGGGTAAAAAGGAAAACACGGCGTGGCGCTCAAAGTGTTAAGAGTGTCATCTATAGGCATTCAGCATGGACCTATTCAATCCATCAGTCTCCATCGCTGTGTGTTAGGGCTGTATATATATTGGGCTGTCAGTTTATCGCATTAATTAGATTAATTAATTACACAGCAAATGATCACGTTATGAAAATTAACTCAAAATCCATTAAAAAAAATTCTAAATAAATAAATAATTCTTTTATTAAAATATTTGTTAATCTCATAAGACCGTAGAATACACATTTACAGATTTTTTTTTTAATATGGGCAATTTGCATGTTCTTGGTATCTGATTCCAGGGACATCTATGGATCTCAGGGAATGTATTCCCAGTGTCAGAAATACTGTGTCTGTTACTAGGCTTGAGTAAATTGTAATGAACCAAATGAGAATATCAATTACATTTTTTTTTATCTTCGACTGTGAATAACACCATGCTAACATTTACCAGACCTGAAAAATCTAAGCAAATGAATAAATGGA
>NC_140173.1:29992778-30007778 GCF_963971535.1 Notolepis coatsorum | reverse complement strand
ATACAACCACCGTGTTGCACTGCTGTAACGCACCACCGGTTTTCTACCCAGAATACACCGCTTCTTCCTCCTTTGATTGATATTTAGTGATGGGGATTCAGTAGCTTCATTACAGCATACACCAGAGCCTCTAGGTGGCGGTAGAGACACGTGAAGAACGGTCAATCGCCCCGACACACGCACAACACTCGTCTGTCTCGCACGCCATTGTGGCCATTCAATGTACACAGTATGTCTATTGGTTGAAAACAATACGTTGAAGAGCTGTGCTTTATGGAGGGGGCGTGGCTTAGAGGTTGGTCACCGGGAAGATTGTAAATATATATGGAATGGATTTGGTTCTAAATCTGCTGCTGACGCCATGCCGTGAAAGTGGTAAATTAGCAGACCTGCCACACACACACACACACACACACACACACACACACACACACACACACACACACACACACACACACACACACACACACACACACACACACACACACACACACACACACACACACACACACACACACACACACACACACACACACACACACACACACACATACTGTACAAACACTATGACCATAAAAGCAGTTAATGCGTCAGTAAACTCGCCGGCTCTCTTATCTCTGCTCTGTACCACATTTCATCTTATCAGGGGAACATTCTCCATTAGTCATGGAAAACACATTTTGAATGTGCGTTCGGGTGTGTGCGTGAGTGTGTGTTTGTGTGTGTGTGTGTGTGTGTGTGTGTGTGTGTGTGCGTGTGTGAGTGTGTGTTTGTGTGTGTGTGTGTGTGTGTGAGTGTGCGTGTGTGAGTGTGTTTGTGTGTGTGTGTGTGTGTGTGTGTGTGTGTGTGTGTGTGTGTGTGTGTGTGTGTGTGTGTGTGTGTGTGTGTGTGTGTGTGTGTGTGTGTGTGTGTGTGTGCGTGTGTGTGTGTATGTGTGTGTGTCAGATTGCAGTATTGGTGACTGTGTGTTTGTACACTGCAGGTCTGAAGACGCTGTTAAAAACCTTTCAGAACAGCAGCTTATCAGATCAAATCCCTCGCTGACCAATCCGCTTCTAAGGTCTCTCGCCATCCTTTACTAACACAGAACAGAGAACCCTCCTCTTCTAAGGTCTCTCGCCATCCTTTACTAACACAGAACAGATAACCCTCCTCTTCTAAGGTCTCTCGCCATCCTTTACTAACACAGAACAGAGAACCCTCCTCTTCTAAGGTCTCTCGCCATCCTTTACTAACACAGAACAGAGAACCCTCCTCTTCTAAGGTCTCTCGCCATCCTTTACTAACACAGAACAGAGAACCCTCCTCTTCTAAGGTCTCTCGCCATCCTTTACTAACACAGAACAGAAAACCAGTGAAGGCTGTATTAATGTGTTCCACCATAGTGAAAAAAACAACCTTTTAAAGTACTTTCAAAGATCACGCCGTTTATCAAAACCATTAGAGAGATGAGAAACATAGATAGAGCGATTGTGTGTGAGAGAGAGAGAGAGAGAGAGAGAGAGAGAGAGAGAGAGAGAGAGAGAGAGAGAGAGAGAGAGAGAGAGAGAGAGAGAGAGAGAGAGAGAGAGAGAGAGAGAGAGAGAGAGAGAGAGAGAGAGAGAGAGAGAGAGAGAGAGAGAGAGAGAGAGAGAGAGAGAGAGAGAAGAGAGAGAGAGAGAGAGAGAGAGAGAGAGAGAGAGAGAGAGAGAGAGAGAGAGAGATGGGTAAGATACAGTAGATGAAAGGGGAGCAGGAGCTGTAGCCTATCAGGAAACTTCACAATCCGTGCTGAGAATCCTCTAAAAGGCTATAAAGGTTGTTTAATGTCCGCTGCGCTCAGTGATGCGTTGCTCATGGGACGAGGTTGCACTCCGTGCAACCAACGTTTTGTGAGCAGAAGCGTGTGCACACAGGAATGCGCTGCACTCGACTGATGCGCCAACTCGCAGTACCCACCTGGCTACTATGCATATCAATAGCGCAGGTCGTCAGGTGTTACATTCCATTCGTAGAGGCAATTAGGCACTGTTTTTAGTCTGTCCTTATGCGAGGGAACATTTATGCGCATGCGTGGGAGCGCGCGTGCACGTGGCGTCATTAGCGTGCGTGCAACCAGTGTTGATATGAGCATTGGGTATCTGCTGAGGAAATGATGAAAACTCGAGCCTGTGTGGAATAATGATCCCCTCCCCCCTAAAACAATCTCCCAGTCATGTTCCAACCCCCCTCTATTACCCTCCCCCATTCATCCACCTTTTGTCTCTCACCTGATACCACCCCCCCCCTTTCTAACTCACCCCTCTCCCTCCTGGCCCCCCTCCAATCCAATACCTGGGCCACCCTAACCAGAATCCCTTTCTCTGCAGTATAAAGACCTAGGTTTTACTGGATTCTGGGAGCTCTGAGGATATACGTCCGGCCAGTATCCACTTTGAGTCATCCATCTATAACTCTTGATTTACTTGTACCCAGGGTTAGAGTTATCACCTGAGAGCTATGGGGGCCCCCGCAACCAGGCGCCGCCGGAATATTTTTTTTTACAATTTCTTCCTCATATTTAGAGGAATATCTCATTAGGATTAGAGTCTAATACTAATGAGTAATGACATCACACAACAGTCTAATCATTAGACTATTGTGTGATGTAATTATTCAGTCTCATTCCATCACTATTTGTTCATTTTCTTTACTTATTTTAATTTTGCATCTGATAAAATACAACAATTTAATTAAAAAAAATTGACAAAAATGTATGAACTGAAAACAAAATATTATCTATTAACAATTTACTTAGGTAACATAAATAATACTAATTCGTACATTAAAAAAATATATATAATAAAAAAAAAAAAAAAAAAAATGCTTTTTTTGAGAGACCCCCACAGGTGTTGTTGACTATGGGGGCCCAGACTCTATCTATGGGGGCAAAGCCCCCATTGGCCCCCCCATAACTCGAACCCTGCTTGTACCTGTTTGGGTATAATAATAAACCTGTGTTTAACCAAGTCTATATTTGACTAAGTACATTCATTGATCCGGTTATAGTCCTCCACACAGTATTGAGCTCAGTATTGTTTTGAGGATCAATATCAGCTCATGTTTTTTGTCGTTGACAGTGGTTTCGCTGATAAGAGAACGAGACGGACTCTTTTATCCTCCGGATGATTTCCTCCTGCACATAGACAGCACCTGTAGGGGCGGCTAAGTGACGCAGTGGGAAAGGCGCTCGCCACTAACGCAGGAGATGCTGGTATCGAGCCCAGCTCTCTGCGTTGCTACCGGCTTGGCCGACCGTCATACTAACACAATTGGCAGTGGTAGAGGGTGGGAAAGCTGGTGGGTGGGGATTGGACGTTGTGGACAGCGACTCCTACAGGTCGGTTGGTGCGCCTGTACAGCAGAAGCAGGAAGTAGCGGGGGCAGCGTGAGCCTCCCACGCATTACTTCTCGCCACTGAGAGTTCGAGCTGCTGCGGTGAAAAGATGCGACAGCTGCCTCCTTGGGGACACACGTGATGCAAGGCTTCTATCCTCACTACAGCCAACCAGTGGGAGGCACAGTCTAGCAACGTTCAAGCAGGGACGCGGGAAGGGGGGGCCTCTCAATTATTGCAAAAAAATAAATAAAAAAAATTAAAAATATAATATATATATATATATATATTTTTTTTTTATGACAGTATTTATATATTTGTATATACTGTAACTGTATAACTGTAACACTGTATATTATAAGTTTATCCTGCTCAAAGCACGTCACCATTTTAATATTGCGTGTATTGAGCCGTACTGTATTGTAGCCATTCTCCAATCTGTTAAATAAAGTTTTCATTCATTCATTACACTACTGTATGTACACAATCATACGTGTAAAACCGAGTAGATTTCCGAGTGATGACAGACTGTTACAGACTGATTGAATGACAGGTGAAACAACTAATTGTATTCACCTCCCGTCTCCCGCCCTTCCCACGCGCCACGAACCACTGAGCTACTGTGATACAGTGCTTGCGCAGTCAGTCGATTTGAGCTAGTAGTCAGACTTTGCTAGCACAGAATGTCTCACTCGCAGAAAAGAAAAATATCAGATTTATTTTCGAAACGTCCCGCCGGTCCCAGTGACAGTCCCACTAAATCTGATAAACGTCAGAGAGAGACAGAGACGACAGGTTCAGCCTCAGCATCAGGTATTGAAGAGTTAACTGAGTCTGTTCCCCTATACCCCCCCTCGGGCGCCAGGGGCTTCCACTGAGGGGTGATGCAAATAGGGATGGGGTGTTATGGCAGCTCATGATGGAAAGAGTGCGCACCGAGTCTGATCCCGAGTTGAAGAATTGGCTCCAAAAGAGAGACAACTGGATGTCCAACAACATCCAAAACGAAATCTTACAGCTGCTTGCCCATGATATTCAGCGACAAATTAGAGGCAAAGCATCCAAAAGCCCAATCTTTGGCTTGAGCGCTGACGGAACCACTGATGTCACTCACTGGAAAAGAACAATTCTCGTGTAATATACAGTTAGCCGATGACAACTTGGAAGCTCAGAACTTCTTTTGGGGTTTTTACAATGCCCGGCCCAGACACAACAGCCGAGACGCTGTTTTTGTGTATAAAATACTTTTACGCCTCGACCTGCCCATGGAGAGGCTGATATGATACTGTTTTGACGGGGCCAGCAACATGTCTGGGGGGTACAGGCTAGACCAGGGGTTCCCAAACTTTTCAGGCCGCAACCCAAAAAAAACGGTGTCAGAGAGCCGCGACCCCCACTATTATAGGAGGTAAAAAAAATTATTTTAAATGGAAATGTATGGTTGAAACATGCAAACGTTCAAACGCACACACACTAATAAGCATTGGAGGCTTTTAACCAGGGCTGGACTGGGGAAATCATTCAGGCCAGGAAATATAGCCCCAGTCAGGCCACTTTTTAAGCAGGGGGTCTGGGGGTCCCCCACCAGGAATTTTTTTGTTACAAAGACTTAATTTCCTGCATTCTGGTGCAGGCATTTTTTTTATTTGTACCCTTTAAATGCCAGTGTTTGTGATGGCATCACAACTTATTGTTAAAAAACAGGCTAGCATATGTATGATTAGCAACAACACAGATTTTTATGGATTTTCAGTTTTTTGTAATTGATAAATACAATATTTTATTCAACTTCAGCCCTGATCATAACACCACATATTCATTTTATAATTCTAACCCTTTAAATGCCAGTGTGTGTGATGGCATATATTTGCAATATATCAAATGCAAAGTACATTTATCTGGGGGGGATTATTACAGGCTAGCATGTGTCAATGATTAGCAGTTTTTCGTAAGGATCCCGCCTCCACCAATCACATGCGGCTCCTTTTGTGTGTGTGTGAGAGCAAGAGAGAGAGATAGTTCTCCAACTTGTGTGAGTTGCAGTGATCTCCTGGTTGTTCCCCACCTAGGTTATCTAACTATTGCGCTGGTGCAAATAGAAACACTGGCCTGGCCTGCTTCTAAGTTCAGTGGCCTGACCACAAAAAAAATTCTCATCTGGCGACCCCCCAGCACCCCCTGCCGTTTTATAGTTCCCGCGTGCCTGCGTTCAAGACAGGGGAGGGAAGAATTGGAAATACGAAATTGGGATGGGAGAAAAATTGAAAAATGGGGAGAAAAAGTTGATAAAAAAAAGCACCTGTAAAAGTGAACATGTTTCATGGCACGTGAACCAAAACCAAAAAGTAAGTGCGTTTTTAAATGTTCTGATCATTCATACTCCATACCTGAATTGCTGACCGGGCATATCGGCAAACGCCCCGGGGGCCCCAGACCACGAGGTTCCAGGAGAGGCCCCTGGTTGTTGTGTAGATGCATTGCTCCATCTTACTCAGTTAAAGGAACACGTCAACATTTTGGGAAATGTGCTTACCGTCTTCTCCAGAGAGAGACAGATAGCTTTCTACTGAACGCACAGAGAGGATAATGGTATCTATCTTCTTGTCTCTCTCTGGAGAAGACGGTAAGCTAATTTCCCAAAATGTTGGCGTGTTCCTTTAAATTGGAATATGTGCCCACCAGTGTTAATTTTGTCAACTAAAATGATGACGAAAGATGTTCGTCAACGAAGGTTTTTTTCATGATGACGAGACGTGATGTCACGTTATTGAAGACCATGTGACGCCATAGCTGTCAACCCTACCGTTTTTCCCGGGATTCTCCTGTTTTTTCAACCTTCTTCACGCCCTGTTCACGGTTCACGGAATTGGCACGTATTTTGTACTTATACATTTTTACAAAATGGCTGCAATTCCCTTCCGTGACGACAGGTGGCAGCAGTGTAAAGTATGCCGAGCTGATTTCAATGTCTCACACGGTGGAAAACACGACGTCAGCGAATATTATGTGTTTAGAATATGTTGCGACGGTCGGATTGTTATTAAAAACGGAGGGATACTAGCTATGATGTGTAGGAGTTGGCGAATATGATTGATTGCTTTAAAAACTAAGAGAAATGTCATATTTACGCTGTTTAAAATGGGATGGCGGACGAAAATATTCGATTTTGGCTTAACGTGTGACGTTAGATTAAATTTACGTGCAGGGAAGTGGTTTACGTAAAGATTAATGACATGAACTAAGGTTGGGTGAGAGGTGTGAATGTAACTGTGAAAGCAGATGAAAAAAAATCAAGCTGGTTTGGCATATAATGAGGAAGGTTGCCGATAAGAATGAACGTTTTTTACTTCCTGTTTTGGATGACTGGGGAGTTTGGTTGAATATCGACATCTCTCATTGGTCTGTGTGGTATGACTGAACAATGTGGCTTAGATGAATGAATGACGTCAGCAGAATAGTGACGTGCTGCACTGGTTTGTGTGAAAGCAAGTTTTGTGACTGTTGATATGAATGAAGAAATATGTTTATCTCTCGTGGTATGTGAAGAATGATTGTTTACAGTTAAGATGTGATGTGAGAGTGTCTGGCTGTGGAAGAGTGCAATAGATGTATAAACGAGGGAATTCCGTTTTCACCACAAGGTGGGAGCAAATCAATTACAATGGCTTGTTTTTAGCAGAGAAGGACTTCTTCCCCTATTTTCAATTCATCATAACATTTACAGTAAAATCAAATACATTTACAGATTACAACCTTTATTTAATGGTTAATATTTTGATAAAAGGTAATTTACTGTATTTTTATAGAATTTACACTTAACCTTACATTTACACCGGGGGAAGGGGCGAGGCTAAAATGTACACGTTTTGTCTCCTGCCTATGTTGACAGCTATGTGTGACGCTAACGAGACTAAATAGTTTATTAAATATCGTTGACCACAACTGAGGACACAAAAATGTAATTTACAAAAACCAGGACGAAATTTCTCTTCATGTATGTTGATATTGTTGACTAAAACAAGACGAGACAAAATAATTATAACTTTTCTTAATGCCATCGTCCCGAGTAGAGCAGTGTGACAGGGAGCTCTGTTATTAGCATTAGCTGAAGAGCTATTTGAAAAGCTAGTTTTAGCTTAACGTTACCTTGGCTAAAGTTGGGACTATTCATAATCCAGCTGCAGACCTGCAAGCAAAGTACAGCAAGTTGGCAAGGGAGTATTCCAAGGTAAATCACTTTTTCACCAGTAACGTTACATTGTTTGTATTTCCATCTAGCTCGCGTTAACTAGTGGCTAACCTAGCTCACGCTAATGTGGCTAACTGATCGACCTCTCGCACACAATTAATGACATGTTGCGGACAGCCATACCGGTGACAATGTTTAGCTTTTAGTGCCAAATGATAAGAGTCTGAGGCGGAGTCTCAAAAGAGAATGTTGAATATTTATTGTGCATTAAAAATCACAACAGAGCCTCTGCTACTAGCTGACCTAAACGGAGCCTTCTGAAAGCAAGTGCAACAACGTATAATGTCCTTTCCCTGGGTGAAGCATAGTTGAGCATAGTTGTCATTTAATGATACTAATACTAATCTATACAATCACCTGTTGTTGAATAAATAGTATCCATTACTTTCTAGTTATTACTAAAAAACAGTATATATAAAACAGTAGCTGTAAAAAAGAAAAGAAAAAAAAAGTTTTATAATTTATATAATATAATTTCTTTTTGTACATTAACTAAAAAATAGACAAAAATGTCATCCGTTTTCATCGACAAAATCTAGACTAAAACAAAAAAGACAAAATTGAGACAAAAACTGACTAAGACTAAAATGCTCAGACATTTAGTTGACTAAAACTGACTAAACGAAAAATAAATGAAGATGACTAAATATAATGAAAACGAAAAAGGAGCACTTGACACATGACTAAGACTAAAGCTAAAATGAAAATAGCTGCCAAAATTAACACTGGTGCCCACAAGATCACGATCCAATTTGAAAGGGGCCTCCGGTGTACTGTTTAAATTACAAAGACATTTTGTTCTATATTCTTTATGGATAGGCCCTAGAAATTATAATTCATTTTAATTAACTTTTTAATTCCTAGACCCCATTGTTATGTCTGTCCCTTGAGGGACAGGGGGGCTCATAGCATTTTATTTTGCCGCAGGCCCCCTAGTGGCTAGGAGCACGGACAGGACATTTACTTCATGCCTTTAGCCATGAATTAATATCAAATATAACATAATCCTAGCCTGAAGTGTTCAGATAATGAAATCAGAACACAGCCATATGAAAAGGTGCAACAGACTTGATTTGTTGCAAATCTATAATGTTTTTTGAACATTATTATTTCCCAAGCCCAGTCTTTTCTGCTCACATTCATTAAAATGTGAAAATCAGAGAGCAGCATATTTCACAAGGCAGGCAGAGAATTGCAAAGTATCTGCCAACTCTCACGTGTGTATGCGTGTGTATGCGTGTGTGTGTGTGTGTGTGTGTGTGTGTGTGTGTGTGTGTGTGTGTGTGTGTGTGTGTGTGTGTGGCGTGCGTGTGTGTGTGTGTGCGTGTGTATCAGTGTAGTTCCGGCTTAAGTCCTGTGTCTCAGCGTGTCTGTGTGCTCATGTGGTGACAGTGTATTTCTGTGTGTGTTACTTCCGGTCAGAATGCCAAGTCTCAGTGTGTGACGGCAGTGACAAAGAAAGGTCATTTAGAAAGAGTGTTAATTATATCTATCTATCTATCTATCTATCTATCTATCTATCTATCTATCTATCTATCTATCTATCTATCTATCTATCTATCTATCTATCTATCTATCTATACTATATTTTTCAACGTAGGCCGAGTTACAGCATATCCATATAGATGGAACATATCTCATACAACAAAGCAACAGAAGGTTATTTAATGTTTAGTTTGTTTGTTGTTGTTCGTTACCATTATTCTACATCAAGGGACTTGCCCTCAAGGACTTGCAAAGATATTACAGTAAATTAACATATTTTCAACAGGCTATGTTTTACTTTCAAACGGCTGCCCCTTGAAATATAATGCAATGGTTTCATCTTGTAGGGGCAGATTATTACGAAAACGACCAAATGCGGGACAGCATGCCGATTATGTGGAACAGTAAAGTGATACTGAATACAATAGACGATGTAATAATGCAAATGACATAATATATAAAGCAGTTGGTCTAAATATATAGCCAGATAGACAATCAACTTGTTTATTTAAAGCACAGTAGGCCAAGTATAGGTCAAATAGGCTACGTAAACGGCTAAGCAGCAGAAACACTGCAGGACCGGACATGAATCGTACTCTGATCACGTCTTCATAGTTGTTACTGGACACCTGCCACACGACAGCCGGTTAACCCTTTCACTGTGACAACGGATGCGGAGCTAATGATGCTAATGATGGAGCATCGCCGTCGGTTGTGTGATAGTAAAGGGTTAACCTTCTGTCATGTGGCAGTGAAAGGGTTAAGGTTTCCTCTCCAAAAGCCCCAATTTGGCAAATGCGAGATAAATGTTTCAGCACCATGGAGAGCGCTGTCGGGGGGGTCACATGTAACTGGGTCACGCTAGGCCGACTTAAGTGTTTGACGTTTGTCCAAAAGACACTTTAACCCTTTCACTACCACACTACAGACGGTTAACGTTGGTATCTGGAGCCGGACGTCCTTCAGTATCGTCCCCAACTTCACTCGGTTGACGCCGCTCCCATCTCCACCACTTCCCATTTTACGCCCATTGAATGCCTGATCTTCAGCTGTAGCACTAGGACCAGGGAAACTGTACGTGCCGGACTGTAGTCACTCTAACTGAGCTGTAGTTACTCTAACTGAGCTGTAGTTACTCTAACTGAGCTGTAGTCACTCTAACTGAGCTGTAGTTACTCTAACTGAGCTGTAGGTACTCTAACTGAGCTGTAGTCACTCTAACTGAGCTGTAGTTACTCTATCTGAGCTGTAGTTACTCTAACTGAGCTGTAGTCACTCTAACTGAGCTGTAGTTACTCTAACTGAGCTGTAGTTACTCTAACTGAGCTGTAGTCACTCTAACTGAGCTGTAGTTACTCTAACTGAGCTGTAGTTACTCTAACTGAGCTGTAGTCACTCTAACTGAGCTGTAGTTACTCTATCTGAGCTGTAGTTACTCTAACTGAGCTGTAGTCACTCTAACTGAGCTGTAGTTACTCTAACTGAGCTGTAGTTACTCTAACTGAGCTGTAGTCACTCTAACTGAGCTGTAGTTACTCTAACTGAGCTGTAGTTACTCTAACTGAGCTGTAGTCACTCTAACTGAGCTGTAGTTACTCTATCTGAGCTGTAGTTACTCTAACTGAGCTGTAGTCACTCTAACTGAGCTGTAGTTACTCTAACTGAGCTGTAGTTACTCTAACTGAGCTGTAATCACTCTAACTGAGCTGTAGTTACTCTAACTGAGCTGTAGTCACTCTAACTGAGCTGTAGTCACTCTAACTGAGCTGTAGTTATGAGCTGTAGTCACTCTAACTGAGCTGTAGTTACTCTAACTGAGCTGTAGTTACTCTAACTGAGCTGTAGTCACTCTAACTGAGCTGTAGTCACTCTAACTGAGCTATAGTTACTCTAACTGAGCTGTAGTCACTCTAACTGAGCTGTAGTCACTCTAACTGAGCTGTAGTTACTCTAACTGAGCTGTAGTCACTATAACTGAGCTGTAGTCACTCTAACTGAGCTGTAGTTACTCTAACTGAGCTGTGAGCTGTAGTTACTCTAACTGAGCTGTAGTCACTATAACTGAGCTGTAGTTACTCTAACTGAGCTGTAGGTACTCTAACTGAGCTGTAGTCACTCTAACTGAGCTGTAGTTACTCTATCTGAGCTGTAGTTACTCTAACTGAGCTGTAGTCACTCTAACTGAGCTGTAGTTACTCTAACTGAGCTGTAGTTACTCTAACTGAGCTGTAGTCACTCTAACTGAGCTGTAGTTACTCTAACTGAGCTGTAGTTACTCTAACTGAGCTGTAGTCACTCTAACTGAGCTGTAGTTACTCTATCTGAGCTGTAGTTACTCTAACTGAGCTGTAGTCACTCTAACTGAGCTGTAGTTACTCTAACTGAGCTGTAGTTACTCTAACTGAGCTGTAGTCACTCTAACTGAGCTGTAGTTACTCTAACTGAGCTGTAGTTACTCTAACTGAGCTGTAGTCACTCTAACTGAGCTGTAGTTACTCTATCTGAGCTGTAGTTACTCTAACTGAGCTGTAGTCACTCTAACTGAGCTGTAGTTACTCTAACTGAGCTGTAGTTACTCTAACTGAGCTGTAATCACTCTAACTGAGCTGTAGTTACTCTAACTGAGCTGTAGTCACTCTAACTGAGCTGTAGTCACTCTAACTGAGCTGTAGTTATGAGCTGTAGTCACTCTAACTGAGCTGTAGTTACTCTAACTGAGCTGTAGTTACTCTAACTGAGCTGTAGTCACTCTAACTGAGCTGTAGTCACTCTAACTGAGCTATAGTTACTCTAACTGAGCTGTAGTCACTCTAACTGAGCTGTAGTCACTCTAACTGAGCTGTAGTTACTCTAACTGAGCTGTAGTCACTATAACTGAGCTGTAGTCACTCTAACTGAGCTGTAGTTACTCTAACTGAGCTGTGAGCTGTAGTTACTCTAACTGAGCTGTAGTCACTATAACTGAGCTGTAGTTACTCTAACTGAGCTGTAGTTACTCTAACTGAGCTGTAGTTACTCTAACTGAGCTGTAGTTACTCTAACTGAGCTGTAGTCACTCTAACTGAGCTGTAGTCACTCTAACTGAGCTGTAGTCACTCTAACTGAGCTGTAGTCACTCTAACTGAGCTGTAGTTACTCTAACTGAGCTGTAGTCACTATAACTGAGCGTAACAACACAGCTCACAGTAGCTTCATGGAGAGACAAGGCTTCCCGGGTCAGCATGGAGACTCTGGTGGGGTGGAGATGTCTATGACTATTGTCTCCAGACCAACAGGGTAGAGATGGCCAGGGCCAAGCCCAGAGGGGGGTGACCCTAGCCTGGCTACAGATCACTCTGAGGGCCCCTTATCCACCACCACCACCACCTCAGGCCTGGGGAGGGGGAGTGCATTCATATTCCAGAGGAAAAGCAATTACACTTCAACCTCACTGCCATGTTCAATAATTAAGGAGAGAGAGAGAGGGAGAGAGAGAGAGAGAGAGAGAGAGAGAGAGAGAGAGAGAGAGAGAGAGAGAGAGAGAGAGAGAGAGAGAGAGAGAGAGAGAGAGAGAGAGAGAGAGAGAGAGAGGGAGAGAGAGAGAGAGGTAGGATATGTATAAGTAGCTGAGAGAAAGAGAGAAAGGGCAGCGGGAGAGAGAGCAAGATAAAAAGAATGAGAGGGAACAAGGGAGTTGGAGAGAATTGATGAATGAGTGAGGGGGCGAGAGGGGAGAGAGGAGAAGCGGACAGGAGAGGAGAAGAGAGGGGAGTACAAGAGAAGAGAGGAGGGGAGGACAAGAGAAGAGGAGAGGGCAGGGAAGGCAAGGGGAGGGGAGAAGGGAGGAGGGAGAGTGAGTCCATGTCCCAGTTGTTTCTCTTGTTTCAGTCTCTGCAGCTCTCCCTGACCTCTGACCTGTCTCCAGCACAATGTGTTACAACCTCCCTCACGATGGCACACAGTACTGTCTGAAATACCTCACAAATGTATAGCTGTGCAATAGGGCTGACCCCTATTAGTAGAATAGTCTACTAATCGATCGAAAGGAGCCGCAGTCGACTGCCAACCTCTTAGTCGAATACAAAAAAATACGTTTTTATTTAATTTTTTTAAAAAAATTTTGTTTCTTTTATCATTCTTTCCAAAAGAAAACAGTAGTCGACTAATAGTCAACTATCAACACATTTCGGCCAATCATAGTCGACTATCCAAATCCTTAGTCGGGGACAGCCCTACAAATGTTGACCTCTCGCCAATATAAGAGATGAGAACATTCTCTAGTAATTGTGAGAAGTCAGAATTAGACTAGTATGGTCCTTTAATATTAAATATAATATAATATAATATACTATACTATAATATCATATCATATCATATCATATAATCTTTAATATTCAATGCAAAGGTACTGTAGGCTCTCCCTAATGCTGTCCCAATGTTCTATAGCCTACTATTGCATATGATTTAGAACAAAAACACTGTTCTTTTGGCTGGTGAAAGCTGTGTGGCAGGTAAAGTATTTCATCCACTTGGCTCCATCAGTGAGTTCATATTGGACCTTGTATTCGCTCGGGACAAAAAGATCAATATCCACTCTCCGTCCAGTCAGGAGCCCTGTGTCCCTGCTAATGTCTCAGTGAGGCTGATCTCCCTGTACCCAATCGGCTTCTAGTTTAATTTTGTAATACCCAATCGGCTTCTAGTTTAATTTTGTAATACCCAATCGGCTTCTAGTTTAATTTTGTAATACCCAATCGGCTTCTAGTTTAATTTTGTAATACCCAATCGGCTTCTAGTTTAATTTTGTAATACCCAATCGGCTTCTAGTTAAATTTTGTAATACCCAATGGGTTTTTAGTTTAATTTAGAAATACCCAATGGGTTTTTAGTTTAATTTAGAAATACCCAATCGGCTTCTAGTTTAATTTTGAAATAACCAATACACATTGTGAGGGGCGGGTTGCCTGGTCTGTGAGCCTCTCTCTCTCTCTCCTCTCTCTCTCGTCTCTCTCTCTCTCTCTCTCTCTCTCTCCTCTCTCTCTCTCTCTCTCTCTCTCTCTCTTTCGCTCTCTCTCTCTCTATCGCTCTCTCTCTCTCTCTCTCTCTCTCTCTTCTCTCTCTCTCTCTCTCTCTCTCTCTCTGATCTCTCTCTCGCTTAATCAGCTTCCAGTCTGGTCGGCCTCCCAAAGAGTGGTCTGTGTGTGTGTGTGTGTGTGTGTGTGTGTGTGTGTGTGTGTGTGTGTGTGTGTGTGTGTATGTGTGTGTGTGTGTGTGTGTGTGTGTGTGTGTGTGTGTGTGTGTGTGTGTGTGTGTGTGTGTTGTAGCTAGTTAGCCAGCCTGTCAGCTGTTCTTTGTTGGCTTGCTGAGTCTGTTAATGAAAAGGCCTCTTTATTATCTGGGATTACCCTGCCTTGTGTGCGCACACACATCTCCCTCCTCATCTCCCTCCTCATCTCCCTCCTCATCTCATCATCTCCCTCCTCATCTCCCTCCTCCTCTCCTCATCTCCCTCCTCATCTCATCATCTCCCTCCTCATCTCCCTCCTCATCTCCTCATCTCCTCCTCATCTCCCTCCTCATCTCCTCATCTCCCTCCTCATCTCATCATCTCCCTCCTCATCTCCTCATCTCCCTCCTCATCTCATCATCTCCCTCCTCATCTCCCTCCTCATCTCCTCATCTCCCTCCTCATCTCCCTCCTCATCTCCTCATCTCCCTCCTCATCTCATCATCTCCCTCCTCATCTCCCTCCTCATCTCCTCATCTCCCTCCTCATCTCCCTCCTCATCTCCTCATCTCATCATCTCCCTCCTCATCTCCTCATCTCCCTCCTCATCTCATCATCTCCCTCCTCATCTCCCTCCTCATCTCCTCATCTCCCTCCTCATCTCCCTCCTCATCTCCTCATCTCCCTCCTCATCTCATCATCTCC
>NC_140173.1:29966078-29990078 GCF_963971535.1 Notolepis coatsorum | reverse complement strand
CTCCTCCATCCTCATCTCTCCGGTCACAGTTTCACGTTGTGTCTCTGGCCTCGTCCCACTGCCTTCATTCAGAACGAGAGAGAGAGTCTGAAGTTCAGGCTTAAATGGACCCATGAGGGTCTCTGCCCCCAGGCTGCCTGGACACACACACACACACACACACACACACACACACACACACTCACACACACACACACACACACACACACACACACACACACACACACACACACCACACACACGCACCAGTGAAGTAGTGAAGTTATCTTCGGACTGCATTTATAAAGTAATTTACAACTTATGCCTCACATTCACCGATTCACTCACACATTCACACACCGATGACAGAGGCGACCAGTGTGATCTCTATGACAGCGTTGTTCTTCTTCATAGCCTGTGGGCGGGTCTCAGGGACCTTTGTCAACCTTTCGTTTTAAGGAAAGAACACAGAAGTCACCCTGAAAATGACTTGTAAAAGTATGACTGGGGCAGTGGTGACACCAAACAACCACCAGATGGCGCCTTTCGTTAGCAACCACTCTTACTAAGGGGATATAGCAGTGACACATGGACAATGATCACTTCTCGCTCGCCCTCTCACCCCCCTTCACACACACACACACACACACACACACACACACACACACACACACACACACACACACACACACACACACACACACACACACACCACACACACACACACACACACACACACACACACACACAATCTCTCTCTCTACTCTCTCTCTCTCTCTCTCTCTCTCTCTCTCTCTCTCTCTCTAATCAAATCAAATCTCTCACCTCTCAATATCTCTCTCTCTCTCCACTCTCTCTTTCAAGTATCTCTCTCTCTCACCCACACACACTCACTTCACCTTTTAAAACATCAAACCCTCCCCCCAGTTCAGACCATATAAACCACTGGAACAGTCGTCACGCTCCCTCTCTCTCTCTCTCTCTCTCTCTCTCTCACTCTCTCACCTCTCTCTCTCTCTCTCTCTCTCTCTCTCTCTCCCCTCTCTCTCTCCCTCCTCTCTCTCACCTGCGCTGACGGTGATGGCCTCTATGAACTGGTCTCTCCAGCTGTTGGTGTTGGTTCCCACCAGCAGGGCCAGGTTGGTCTTCTTGATCAGCTTATCCACTGTGTTCTGTGGGAGGAGAGAAGAAACAATGGTAAGATGGGATACACCAAGTGGTCTCCAGTGAGTGTCTAGTGGCTAGATAGGAAACAAGAAGACATGGGACTGTATATATATATATATATATATTATTTTTTGTACTATTGTTGTGTGCTTCAAATCAAAATCAAAATCAAATCAAATCAAATCAAATTTATTTAGTTAATGTCCCTATGGGCTGGACACGTCTTCTTTAAACAAGTCAAGAAGAAACATCACAATAAGTCATGAACAAAACAAGAACACCATAAAGTCCAAACATTTTAAAATAAATGCAAAATTAAATGCAACACTCCCAGACATACCCCACGCGAAGGTAAGGAAAAACTCACTAAAACCTAGCAATAGGAGAAAATGCACCACAGGCAATGTGGAGGTGAGGAATCTTAGAAGGGCCAATTCAAGGGGGGATCTCCCTTCTTAGATGTCGGTGATAGTAGTGTTGCAATAAAACAGGTGAAACAGTTGGTAAAGCATGCACTCATGTGTAGTGAAACACAGATGAGTGCATTTAGCAACTGAACATTTTGAAAGATTAAAGATAGAGCTGAACACAGCTTCAACTGGAAAAGGTCAGAGCGCTATATTGCTATAATTGATACTAATCGCAGTTGTATTGATAATTGACCTCGATCTTAGAGGATGCAGACTACTAAATGTCATTGCACAGAATGAAACAATTTTTCACAACTCTAATGACTAACTAGAATATAATAAATGAATACATAAATAATAAAATATATATATATTTTTTTTAAGTTATCATTGTCTATGCTTGCTATGCACTCCAAGTGAAGCAACTAACAATTACTAGCCTGTGCTTCAATCGCTGAACTCAACCAGCCTATGTTATATCTATTTGGGACAGGCCTTTTAATTCCTTTTGCACAAAACCCTTGCTCAGCTAAGATGGGAAATACTACCACTGTTTCATTTAAATCAGTATGAATATTACGTGTGTATATCAAATAACATATAACTTACAAATGATTCAGAGAGAGAAATTAGACTTTTCATTGAGCGTATTTTCAGCATCTACTCCTCGTGGACCTGAGACGAAACGTTATAAATACAACGTTTATTCTGGAGCATATGAGTGTTCTATTCTCTTTATTGTGATTATTACCTAACCCACCGGATCACTGGAGACGCTGGCCACTAATGCGCTTAGTTACCATCCAATTATCTGAAGACGTAAATAGTGCCACTTTAACTGCGTGTGGCAATTAGCGCCGGTCTTTGTGAATTGGAGTGTTTTTGCAATGAGGCTCATTTGCATAGAAAGGGACACATTTTCCGCCCATAATATATCTATTATAGTAGCTCAGAGTCAGCACTGGAAAGCACCCATACCACAATCAATCAATCAATCAATCAATCAATCAATCAATCAATCAATCAATCAATCAATCAAATCCTTTATTTAACCAGATAAGCATCATTGAAATTAAAATCTCTTTTTCAAGAGCGATCTGGCCAAGCAAGGCAGCAGAAAGTTTCAACATAAAAAAGAACATCACAATAAAATACAGATAAAACATTCACAGCAAGATCCAACTTCAGGCAGGTTATCAAACACAGTTGCACTGTCGGAGGGAACTGAATTCGTAGATGGCTTTAAATTCTCCGAGGGTGACCAGTCCTGGCAATTTTAGGTCCTCCTGTAGCTTGTTCCAGGATGAAGGAGCAGCATATTTAAAAGCCCCTTTTCCCCAATTCAGTTCTCATATAGGGAACATCCAGTTTCAGAGCATCTTGGGAATGAAGGGCATACTGTACTTGTTTTGCTTAGTGCACAGAAACACGCTTAGGTACGAGGGAACCAGCCTGGACTCAGTAGCTCAGAGTCACACCTTCAGCACTGTATAGTGCCCAGCCCACACACACACACGCACGCACGCACGCACGCACACACACACACACACACACACACACACACACACACACACACACACACACACACACACACACACACACACACACACACACACACACACACACACACACACACACACACACACACACACACACACACACACACACTCAGTAGCTCTCTCAGATGAATAATAGGCATTATAGACTAAACACTGAGATGGACGACGACCAAACTCTGCTACCTTTACTTTACTTGGGATAATCCCCCCCCCCCCACACACACACACACACAACACAGTCTGGCCCTTTTACTCTCTCTCTTCGGGCTGCCATGGCGATGAGCAAAATGTGACGGATGATTGATCTGTCAATGGTGGCAGGATGAAACAATTCATGTAGACCCGGCTTCTGGCCTTTATTTGTCAAGAGACGTGTAGCTGCACCCGGCCACAAGGGGGAGCTGTCTATGGGACAGAGAGGTGTCTATGGGAATGGGCTTTTAATCGAGGTTTTATGGTAAAACCACATTTTTGTTGACTGCTGGGAGTGTATCGCTTTCCTGGCTTTGTTGTACAATATGTTGGATTAAAAACATCAGCCCCAAGTGTGTTCATTCATAGTGAAAGACAGTAGAGGTTGAGCACTTTATTATCTAAAGATGGTGAGTTAGAGTGTCGTGTTCATTCATAGTGAAAGACAGTAGAGGTTGAGTAGTTTATTATCTAAAGATGGCGAGGTAGAGTGTTGTGTTCATTCATAGTTAAAGACAGTAGAGGTTGAGTACTTTATTATCTAAAGATGGTGAGTTAGAGTGTCGTGTTCATTCATAGTTAAAGACAGTAGAGGTTGAGTACTTTATTATCTAAAGATGGTGAGTTAGAGTGTCGTGTTCATTCATAGTGAAAGACAGTAGAGGTTGAGTACTTTATTATCTAAAGATGGTGAGTTAGAGTGTCGTGTTCATTCATAGTGAAAGACAGTAGAGGGTTGAGTACTTTATTATCTAAAGATGGTGAGTTAGAGTGTCGTGTTCATTCATAGTGAAAGACAGTAGAGGTTGAGTACTTCCTTGTGATATATCATATTCACACTCCCAAGTGATTTGGAATACTTTTACAACTGCAAATACATGGTCTGTCCGAAACCTTTAGAAAACGAGTTATGCTGTTGTGAAGTAGGGTAAATCCATCTGACATTGGGAGATGAGGTGGTGACGTCTTCATAGATGAACATACCCTTGAATTACATCAGTCAGATTGTACTTGAAAAGCTGGAGGTCCGCAGCGCAGAGTATTGTTACACCCAAGAAGAGAGTCTGCTGCTCAAATACTTTCAGAACTCACTGTGACCGCGCGTCTAACCCTGCAATGACAGTGGGGTATATATTAACATTAAGATGTTCTTCCTTCCCGGAATGTAGTGATTATTGTGCGGTCAGTGTGTGTGTGTCTGTGTATGTGTGTGTGTGTGTGTGTGTGTGTGTGTGTGTGTGTGTGTGTGTGTGTGTGTGTGCGTGCGTGCATGCATGCACAGCATTCCTAAGAGCACACCCATCCATTCTAATCACCACATTATTGATCCATATCGACCGTCCGTCCCCCCTACTCTCTCCATTTCCTCCTCTTCAATATATTCCTCCCTCCTACACCTCCTTCCTCCCGTCATCCTGTCCATTTTTCATCCTCTCATCCCTCCCTCCTTCCCCCTGTCATTCTGTCCATTATTCATCCTCTCATCCCTCCTCCCCTCCTCCTCCTCCCCCCATCTCCTCATCTCCTACACACCCTAACTACACACATCTTCTAACTACACACCCCCAAGACCCCTACACTCTGCATCGTCTAACTACACAACCACAAGACCCCTACGCTCTGCATCTTCTGACTACACACCCTCAAGACCCCTACGCTCTGCATCTTCTAACTACACACCCTCAAGACCCCTATGCTCTGTATCTTCTAACTACACACCCTCAAGACCCCTATGCTCTGCATCTTCTAACTACACACCCTCAAGACCCCTACGCTCTGCATCTTCTAACTACACACCCTCAAGACCCCTACGCTCTGTATCTTCTAACTACACACCTTCAAGACCCCTACGCTCTGTATCTTCTAACTACACACCCTCAAGACCCCTACGCTCTGCATCTTCTAACTACACAACCTCAAGACCCCTACGCTCTGCATCTTCGAACTACACACCCTCAAGACCCCTACATCTTCTAACTACACACCTTCAAGACCCCTACGCTCTGCATTTTCTAACTACACACCCTCAAGACCCCTACGCTCTGCATCTTCTAACTACACACCCTCAAGATCCCTACGCTCTGCATCTTCTAACTACACACCCTCAAGACCCCTACGCTCTGCATCTTCTAACTACACACCCTCAAGACCCCTACGCTCTGCATCTTCTAACTACACACCCTCAAGACCCCTACGCTCTGTATCTTCTAACTACACACCCTCAAGACCCCTATGCTCTGCATCTTCTAACTACACACCCTCAAGACCCCTACGCTCTGCATCTTCTAACTACACACCCTCAGTCAAGACCCCTACGCTCTGCATCTTCTAACTACACACCCTCAAGACCCCTACGCTCTACATCTTCTAACTACACACCCTCAAGACCCCTACGCTCTGTATCTTCTAACTACACACCCTCAAGACCCCTACGCTCTGCATCTTCTAACTACACACCCTCAAGACCCCTACGCTCTGTATCTTCTAACTACACACCCTCAAGACCCCTACGCTCTGCATCTTCTAACTACACACCCTCAAGACCCCTATGCTCTGCATCTTCTAACTACACACCCTCAAGACCCCTACGCTCTGCATCTCCTAACTACACACTCTCAAGACCCCTACGCTCTGCATCTCCTAACTACACACCCTCAAGACCCCTACGCTCTGCATCTCCTAACTACACACCCTCAAGACCCCTACGCTCTGCATCTCCTAACTACACACCCTCAAGACCCCTACGCTCTGCATCTCCTAACTACACACCCTCAAGACCCCTACGCTCTGCATCTCCTAACTACACACCCTCAGTCTTCTTTTCCGCCTCAGACCCACTCCTATCCGAGCTCCTGGGTGGTCATTGAAGCGAAGCAGGCTATTCTCTGTCCTCGCTCCAACTAAAAACACACTTTTTCAATCAATATCTTAAAAATAAATGGAAATGGTAAAGTAAATGGAAGAAACCCATTGTGTGAATACAACGGCTGGCAGAGCTCTCTATACCAGTGGTTTCCATGGCTAAACGTATAGCCACAATATAACAACTATAATAAATAAAAGTCACTTCTATGCTAATGTGTTCCATCTGACATGGTGCTATTCAGAGTCAGAGGGAACAGAGCGAGAGTGACGATTGTAACAAGATGTAAGACAGATGTCAAAATTGATGATTAGGTGTTTGCATGGTATAGGAAAAAGAAGAAAAGTATTGATCTTGGCACGGTTTAAGATCCACCATCATTTTAAAGTATCAGTTTTGGCACCGGAATTTAAAAAAGATTAAACGATACCCAACCCTGCTTCGCTCTCTCTCTCTCTATCTCTCTCTCCCTCCTTCTCTCTCTCTCTATCTCTCTCTCTCTCTCTCTCTCTCTCTCTCTCTCTCTCTCTCTCTCTCTCTCTCTCTCTCTCTCTCTCTCATTCTCTCCCTCCTTCTCTATCTCTCTCTCTCTCTATCATTCTCTCTTTCTCTCCCTCTCTCCTCTCTCTCCTTATCTTTCTCTCTTTCTCTCCCTCTCTCTCTCTCCCCCTCTCTCTCTCTCTCACTCTCTCTCTCTCTCTCTCTCTCTCTCTCTCTCTCTCTCTCTCTCTCTCTCTCTCTCTTTGTCTCTCTCTCATCATGGAGTTCATCCAGTTCATTCCCCTCCCTCGTTCGTCCTCCTCCTCTTCCCATCATTCGATCTATCCCTCTTTCCTCTCTCTGTCTTTTATCCTGTTTTCAAAACCCATCCATACCATGCATGCATCCCTCTCTTAGCTCCTAGCCCCTAGCTCCTACCTGGTAGCTACTACCGACTAGCCACTAGCTCCTACCTCCTAGCTCCTACCTCATAGTCGCTAGCTCCTAGCCCCTAGCTCCTACCTCCTAGCTCCTACCTCATAGCCCCTAGCTCCTACCTCCTAGCTCCTACCTCATAGTCGCTAGCTCCTAGCCCCTAGCTCCTACCTCCTAGCTCCTACCTCATAGCCCCTAGCTCCTACCTCCTAGCTCCTACCCCATAGTCCCTAGCTCCTAGCTCCTACCTCCTAGCTCCTACCTCATAGCCCCTAGCTCCTACCTCCTTGCTCCTACCCCATAGTCCCTAGCTCCTACCTCCTAGTCCCTAGCTCTTGCTTCCCTACCGTCATTAAATTTGAAATTTGAAATTTATTGGAAGGATAAACCCCTTGAGATATGCTATCTCGTTTTCGAGGGGGTCCTTAACATAGGATACAAAACATACAATACAATACAATACATAACAAAACAAAAAACAGGACAACAAATGCACTTATACACTGACATACGCTCTCCCAGTCCACACTGATTCCTCCCAAGAGGATCACCAATATATATATGTTCCCTTATAAAACACATACAAAATTATAATTTGACCTGTAAACGACATGTAAGCCCTAACACAGTAAATCAATAAGAGGTGCAAGTAGTCTGTAGATGAGTGAATAAAGATATTGAATAACCGGTAAGAAGTGAGATATCTGAGTGAACTAGGCAGTTTGTTCCAATCTGCTTTATATTTAAAGGCAAGTCGACCGATAGCTTTGGTGGTTCGAGGTATAGTAAAGAAAGGATGATCCGTGTGTCTTAAATTATAAGTTGAACTATATGGTGTTAGGAACTGCTTTAGATAGGGGGGGTAATTAAAGTCAATACATTTGTAAACAAAAAGCAACCAATGAAAATGTCTTCTGAATTGGGGAGAAAGCCAGTTTAACGACTCAAACATAAGACAGTGATGGGTTCTATAAGGACACCTCAATATAAATCTGCAAACACTATTATAAGTAACATTTAAAGGACGGAGATTTGTTAGTGTGGTGTTTTGATAGACTATGTCTGCGTAATCCATTATTGGAAGTACCAGCTGTATAATGATTATTTTCCTAACCTGAAGAGAAAAACAGTTAATAGAACGATACAATATTCTCAGGCTACAATTTGTTTTCTTCATCACAGCATCAATATGTGACTTGAAGGTGAGTTGAGAATCAAGCCAAAGACACAGGTACTTATATTCATCGACATTGTCGAGAGGAGCATCATCTAAAAACTTAATCGACAACTGATTTGATATTTGCACCAGATTTGATCTAGTACCAAACAGCATACTATAGGACTTATTCTTATTTAATAAAAGTTTGTTAATACTGTAGCTAACCATATCTGGACAGCATCAAAATGAGTCTATAAAGAGTACTGAATTTGTTGAATATCAGACTTAGAGGAATAAATCACTGTATCGTCAGCGTACAATTGAGTAAGATGGTATCAGATGGTATCAGTGTGAGATCATTAACAAATATAGAAAATAATAATGGTCCTAAAGATGAACCTTGAGGAACACCTTTATCCATAATCAAAAAGTCAGACTGTTTACCCTGATATGATACACACTGGCGTCTATGGTGGAGATATGAATTGAACCAAAGTAAAGAATTATTAGAGACACCAATAGCACACAGTTTGTCAAGCAGAAGATAATGATCAACCAAATCAAAAGCCTTTGTGAGATCTATAAATATTGCACCAGTAACCATGTTATTGTCCATTGCTGAGTGAACATCATTGGTCAACTTCAGAAGGGCTGTAGTTGTGGAGTAGTATGGCCTGAAACCAGATTGGCATGGGGATAAAATATGAGATTCATTAACATAATGGGATAATTGATAAAAAAAAAATTTAAAGACTTTTTCTATACTATTAATAATTGAAATTGGTCTATAATTATTGAGATCAGAAGGATCACCACCTTTATGCAATGGAATGACTATTGCACATTTCCAGCTTAATGGAGTTTCATTAGTTGTTAAAGATAAATTAAATAAATCAGACAAAGGATATGATAATACATGAGATGCAAGTTTGATGAACTTGATCTCCATACCATCTGAACCACAGCCAGTACCCAATCTTAATTCATGAATGACCTTCTGAACATCAAGCGGACGGATACTTCCAAAGGACAAAGAGCTGTTGCATCTGGTGTTATTAAGAGGCACATCGGAATATGAGGGGTCATTAAATTTGAGTCTGCAGACAGAATTAAAGTGCTGATTAAAGGCAAGTGCAATTGAGGAGGGATCATTGACAACTGCATTATTAATTCTAATATGAGTGGGATTTATAGATGACTTCTTAGTAATACTGTTGATTCTCTTCCAAAACAGTTTTGGATTGCTAAAATCATTGCTTAAACAATCTTTGAAATAGTTGGATTTAGCATTTCTTGTTTTAGTTGTACATAAGTTCTGTATTTGTTTATATGCATTGAAGTCGGCAGAATCATTTGTCAGACGATGCATTTCCCAAGCCTTATCTCTTTGTTTATACAGATTTATAAGTTCACTATTAATCCAGGGCAAGTGTCTACCCTTGACTTTGAGCGTCTTCCAGGGAGCATGATGGTCAATATTAGTAAGCTCAGTGTAGAAGAAATTCCCTGCATCTTCAACAAATGGAATTCATTTAAACCTGTCCCAATTTATAGATGTTATATCTTGAATAAAGTGCTCAATATTCAAATTCCTACACTGTCTTATCCTGATAAATTTTGGTGGTAGACGTGGTAACTTTATCTTCCAAATGCAGAAGATGATAGAATGGTCGCTGAAACTATCAGGTAACACATCAGAGTTTGAAATTCTGTCCGGATGTGAGACGAGAATCCAATCTAGCAGGGACTTGGATCTAGTATCAACTCTAGTAGGCTCACTAATGAGTTGAGTTAAGTTGACACTGCCAAATAGGTTTCAAGCATTACTAGATGATCGAACTAGTCAGTTGATGTTAAAGTCACCCAAGATAATAATTTCATTTGGACGATCTAAAGAGTTAATGGTGGATAATATATCATTTGTAGATTCAGAAGGGGAATCAGGAGGTCTATAAATATTTCCTATGGTCAACTGTTTATTTTCATGAAAAGACATTTTAATGAAAATACACTCAAAGTTTATTGGGTTTACCCTTGGCTTGAGGAGCTCAGATGTCAGGTTTGTTTTGACATATGTAGCCACTCCTCCACCTCTAGTACCCCTATCAGCTCTGTACAGAACATAGTTGTCAAGTCCAACCTCATTGTCAGAGATTGAACTATGCAGACACAGTAATTACACTGGGATTATTGTAGACAAGCCAAGCTCTAAGTAGATACATTTTGGGGTACAGACTCCTTATATTCAGGTGGATAACATTTAAACCTTTAGAAGTATTCATCATACCAGAGTTGTATTAAAAGAAAAAAAGAAAGAAAAAAACGGGATATACAATCTTGTGCAAGGAGGGACAATGGATAATGGGCAGGGAGCAGGAGAGCGACATACATTCAAGCACACACACACACAACAGATAACATAAATAGTTAAATACATGACAACACAAAACTAAATCCCAGCATGTCCCAGCAGTACCTAGCATGTCTATGGAAATTCACTATAAACTCAAAGCTCTGTCTGTATTCTAGAGAAAGAAAAAGAAAAAGAAAAAAGAAAAGTTTGTAGCCTGATTTACAGGCGGCATCGAAGGCTTTAAATCTTTAATTCTGATAAATCTCTACTATGAATTGGTCACGGTATTAACGTGACGTACGCACGTAGGCGCTACCGGAAGTGACGCGTTTCTTCTGCGACATTCAGAATGTAAACACAACAGCATGTAACATCGATGAAGCCATGTAGTAGGCTCACGCTAACATTGAGCACATATTTCCAAATCATAAACATGGCACAAATAAAACAATCATGATGATGGGCCTAGGAGTGCCACGCTCGTTCCGACGATTTGTCGGTGAGCGATGGGCTCTTTCGATGATTGGAGAGGTGGGTAAGTTCTCCCGACCCAGGAGCGATGGAATTAATTTGGACATGAACCCAATCACATCGGTGCCTTCGGCAGACTCTGGGATTCCGACGACACGAAGATTCAATTGACGACTCCGATTCTCCAGGTCATCAGTCTTCTCACGTAGGTAAGCGTTGTGTTCCTCTAGAACTTTCACTCGAGCAAGTAGATTATCGACATTACTCTCGTTTTTGGCGACTCTCTCCTCAATTAACTCGACTTGACCTCCCAACATCTCCAGGGAGTTCTGAATACTAGTCAAGCCAGCCTGAATTGTATCCACTTTTGAATCAATGTGTCTCAGCGTTTCAGTCTTGCTCTTCTCAATGGCGTCCATCAAACTTTGCAGTGAAATAATTTACATTTTCACAAACAAACTAAAAAAAAAAAAAACACAGCAATGAAACTGAAATGGTTAAACTGGTCAAACTAATTAAAGTGGATCAAAATAGCAGTATTATCGGCTACAAACTGCGACAAACAGACGAGCAATTGAGACACGACCTCTCACACTGTGGCCATCAGTGAATTATTATCATTCCTAGTTTCCCTTCCGTCCTGTTCTTCTTCCATCCCTTTTTCTCACTCCATGCATCCACCCCCACTTCCTAGTCTTCCTCCTCTTTCATCTCTCTCCCTCCCTCTATCCCTCCCGCTTTCCATCTCTCTTTTCTTCTGGTCTGCTGCCCAAAGAGAGAAATCTATAGGTGCCCCATGACAGATTGAGATTGCACGCGCACACAGACACACACTCACACACAGACACACACACACACGCACGCACGCACGCACGCACGCACACACGCACGCACGCACGCACGCACACACGCACGCACGCACGCACACACACACACACACACACACACACACACACACACACACACACACACACACACACACACACACACACACACACACACACACACACACACACACACACACACACACACACACACACATTATCTTCTCACAGTTTTAATTAGCCTATTGTGTGTTGGTGTTTATTTGACAGCATCATGTTAATATTTACTCGTCACCGGGGTGTATTACTGGGTGTCTGGGAGCTCAGCAGACAGTGCAAGGAGACAGGGACTCTGTGGGCCTGCATGGAGACAGGGACTCTGTGGGCCTGCATGGAGACAGGGACTGTGTGGGCCTGCATGGAGACAGGGACTCTGTGGGCCTGTATGGAGACAGGGACTCTGTGGGCCTGCATGGAGACAGGGACTCTGTGGGCCTGTATGGAGACAGGGACTCTGTGGGCCTGCATGGAGACAGGGACTCTGTGGGCCTGCATGGAGACAGGGACTGTGTGGGCCTGCATGGAGACAGGGACTCTGTGGGCCTGCATGGAGACAGGGACTCTGTGGGCCTGCATGGAGACAGGGACTGTGTGGGCCTGCATGGAGACAGGGACTC
Organism: Notolepis coatsorum; assembly: GCF_963971535.1. Lineage (NCBI taxonomy): Eukaryota > Metazoa > Chordata > Actinopteri > Aulopiformes > Paralepididae > Notolepis > Notolepis coatsorum. The sequence continues at coordinate 29,977,509 of NC_140173.1, read as the reverse complement.
TGTGGGCCTGCGTGGAGACAGGGACTGTGTGGGCCTGCATGGAGACAGGGACTGTGTGGGCCTGCATGGAGACAGGGACTCTGTGGGCCTGTATGGAGACAGGGACTCTGTGGGCCTGCATGGAGACAGGGACTGTGTGGGCCTGCATGGAGACAGGGACTGTGTGGGCCTGCATGGAGACAGGGACTCTGTGGGCCTGTATGGAGACAGGGACTGTGTGGGCCTGCATGGAGACAGGGACTGTGTGGGCCTGCGTGGAGACAGGGACTGTGTGGGCCTGCATGGAGACAGGGACTGTGTGGGCCTGCGTGGAGACAGGGACTGTGTGGGCCTGCATGGAGACAGGGACTGTGTGGGCCTGCATGGAGACAGGGACTCTGTGGGCCTGTATGGAGACAGGGACTCTGTGGGCCTGCATGGAGACAGGGACTCTGTGGGCCTGCATGGAGACAGGGACTGTGTGGGCCTGCATGGAGACAGGGACTGTGTGGGCCTGCATGGAGACAGGGACTGTGTGGGACAAAATCCGACAAAATACTACCTCTGGAGTGGACTACTAACTACTACAGAAAAACTTGAGTAACAAGTTTTTTCACAACTCAAGTTCAGACCTATGTTACTCTATTACCTTAGCACTAAAATAAAATCTTCTTTGTGGAATCAGAAACTTCAGAATGTCCTCTTTCAAAAGAGACCAGGCTCATGCATGTGCTATAAGTATAAAGTATGTTGTTTTGGTTTGCAAAAAAGGTATGCAGTCCTCAAAAATGAACACTAAAAAGGCCACTTTTGGGGGCACAGGTTAAGAGGTTAAATGGACGTCCGTTACATTTTAGGCCCTCGCCAAGTGAGTTCACACAACGCTGATTAGACCTGTATCACTGCCAGGGGCCTCTCTCCGTGTATCTCAGTGTACCAGAGTTGTGTCTGTGTAGACGTCCTCACGCTGGCTCACCGGTAGTGATGTGTTTTACGTCGACCAGCAGTGATTGGTTAGTTTGCCAGAATCCACAGGGGAAGAGAAGAACAACAACAAGACGACTGTGGAACGAACTTCTCACCACAGTAGCAGATGAAACCACCACAGTCAGGATGGATGAAACCATCACAGTCAGGACAGATGAAACCACCACAGTAGCAGATGAAACCACCACAGTCAAGACAGATGAAACCACCACAGTAGCAGATGAAACCACCACAGTAGCAGATGAAACCACCACAGTCAAGACAGATGAAACCACCACAGTCAGGACAGATGAAACCACCACAGTAGCAGATGAAACTACCACAGTCAAGACAGATGAAACCACCACAGTCAAGACAGATGAAACCACCACAGTCAGGACAGATTAAACCATCACAGTCAGGACAGATGAAACCACCACAGTAGCAGATGAAACCACCACAGTCAAGACAGATGAAACCACCACAGTAGCAGATGAAACCACCACAGTAGCAGATGAAACCACCACAGTCAAGACAGATGAAACCATCACAGTCAGGACAGATGAAACCACCACAGTAGCAGATGAAACCATCAGTCAGGACAGATGAAACCACCACAGTCAGGACAGCTGAAACCATCACAGTAAGGACAGATGAAACCACCACAGTAAGGACAGATGAAACCACCACAGTCAGGACAGCTGAAACCATCACAGTCAGGACAGCTGAAACCACCACAGTCAGGACAGATGAAACCACCACAGTCAGGACAGCTGAAACCATCACAGTCAGGACAGATGAAACCACCACAGTAGCAGATGAAACCACAACAGTCAGGACGGATGAAACCACCGCAGTCAGGACAGATGAAACCACCACAGTCAGGACAGATGAAACCATCACAGTCAGGACAGACAGCTGAAACCATCACAGTCAGGACAGATGAAACCACCACAGCCAGGACAGCTGAAACCACCACAGTCAAGACAGATGAAACCACCACAGTCAGGACAGACAGCTGAAACCACCACAGCCAGGACAGATGAAACCATCACAGTCAGGACAGACAACTGAAACCACCACAGTCAGGACAGATGAAACCATCACAGTCAGGACATATGAAACCATCACAGTCAGGACAGATGAAACCATCACAGTCAGGACAGATGAAACCATCACAGTCAGGACAGATGAAACCATCACAGTCAGGACAGACAGCTGAAACCACCACAGTCAGGACAGATGAAACCATCACAGTCAGGACAGATGAAACCATCACAGTCAGGACAGATGAAACCATCACAGTCAGGACAGATGAAACCATCACAGTCAGGACGGATGAAACCATCAGTCAGGACAGATGAAACCATCACAGTCAGGACAGATGAAACCATCACAGTCAGGACAGATGAAACCATCACAGTCAGGACAGATGAAACCACCACAGTCAGGACAGCTGAAACCACCACAGTCAGGACAGATGAAACCATCACAGTCAGGACATATGAAACCATCACAGTCAGGACAGATGAAACCACCACAGCCAGGACAGATGAAACCACCACAGTCAGGACAGATGAAACCATCACAGTCAGGACAGATGAAACCATCACAGTCAGTACAGATGAAACCACCACAGTCAGGACAGATGAAAACATTACAGTCAGGATAGATGAAACCATCACAGTCAGGACAGATGAAACCACCAGTCAGGACAGATGAAACCATCACAGTCAGGACAGATGAAACCACCACAGTCAGGACAGATGAAACCATCACAGTCAGGACAGATGAAACCACCACAGTCAGGACAGATGAAACCACCACAGTCAGGACAGATGAAACCATCACAGTCAGGACAGACAAAACCACCACATTCAGGACAGATGAAACCACCACAGTCAGGACAGATGAAACCACCACAGTCAGGACAGCTGAAACCTATGCTATAATGTCTCACTTCCTTGTCCCCTCCAGCTACCTATAGGACTCAATTAGCACACCGGCACACACTGGCGCGCAGACACACACACTGGCGCACACACACATGCACGCACGCACGCACGCACGCACGCACACACACACACACACACACACACACACACACACACACACACACACACACACACACACACACACACAGACTCATGCGGATGTAGGCACTGGCTCAGGGTCCATTCTTCAATTGAGTTGCATAGCAACGTCATAGACGTTGATCAGGCTGTACCAACGATCATTGGATGTACGTGGCTTCACGGCGACATCATCAAATCTGTGATCGAGTGACTGAACTAGCTGTGATTCTACAATGAGATATATGAGAAATAAACACTGTTTGTCTTTATCGCTTGAGACAATGGCCCCGTCGTTATGCTTTTTTGCTAGATTGCTAACATTAGCACGTTTGCTAACGCGATGAATGAATTGGCTGGCTTGCTAACGTTAGCTAGTGTGCTAACAGGATGAATGAATTGGCTGGCTTGCTAACGTTAGCTAGTGTGCTTACACGATGAATGAATTGGCTCGCTTGCTAACGTTAGCTAGTGTGCTAACGGGATGAATGAATTGGCTGGCTTGCTAACTTTAGCTAGTGTGGTTACACGATGAATGAATTGGATGGCTTGGTAATGTTAGCTAGTGTGCTAACGGGATGAATGAATTGGCTGGCTTGCTAACGTTAGCTAGTGTGCTTACACAATGAATGAATTGGCTGGCTTGCTAACGTTAGCTAGTGTGCTAACGGGATGAATGAATTGGCTGGCTTGCTAACGTTAGCTAGTGTGCTAACGGGATGAATTAACTGGCTGGCTTGTCCATGACAACAAGCTAACATGTCTGTGTTCTAACGTTAGAGCTGGTATGGTGGTGTTGTCCCTTAATACTAATCTATTCACCTGTGTATTCTGTATACTTTACTTACTCATAGTATATATTTAGATTCCAAGTGTTTTTTACCACATTTATTGTACTGTATAATATAACTGATAGGGCATATAGACCCTCATCTGCACTTTTGATCACACTGCCTACTTGCTCATGTGCTTATATTCAGAGTAAATTATATTGTCTACACTGCTTATTTTTACTTTTCTACTTTACTATAATTGTATTGCCTGTTTTTGTCTCCTACTATTACTAGGGATGTTCGATATTGACTTTTTTACCGATATCCGATATACCGATATTGTCAGACTCTTAATTTCCGATACCAATATCAACCGATACCGATATATGCAGGGTTTCCCCCCCAAAAACGGAATAATTTCAGGTAATTAACATTACATATCTCTTGTCGTGGAATTAACACAACATTATGCATACTTTTGACAATAAATAAAATAAGAATGAGTTCTTACTTGCTTGCCTGGGTAAGTAAAGGTTAAATAAATGTAAAAAAAAAAGAATCTTCTTTTTTTGAAAACCGATACCGATATTTTCCGATATTACATTTTAATGCCAATATCGGCCGATAATATCGGTAGGCCGATAATATCGGACATCCCTAACTATTACCTGTACAGATAATGACAGATCTGACACTGTCGCCATGAAGCCACGCACAGCCAATGGTCTTTGTCACTGCAGAGCGCTATCGACCACAACTCGGCCCGCCCCTTTTTCATCTAGGCTTGAAAGATTTTTTTTTCTTCTTTTTTTGTGTTTTTTTTTTCTTTCATATTATTATAAATTGAATGTATAAGCACATGTTTACTATAAAATCGAACAGTTAGAATATCTCTAATAGTAACAATCCTTACTGTTTAAAATAGGCTGTTTCACTGTGATCTTGCGTGGGTATCTTGCATTGCATGGGGGCGTAATCACATTTCCATGTGAATCAAGACAAGCGCTTTCGTTTTGCATTGGGGGAGTGTTAGAGCGACGCACATGGCCTCTGTTTACACTTTCCATGGGATTAACGTGTCGCAAATCGGACTCATCACGTTGGAGCAGCTGCACTCTGGATCAGAAAGAGATGAATGAATCGGATCTAATGAACGAGTACATTGAACTTTGTTAATCCAGTTGATTCAGTCTCGGCTCACCGGTGAACACACCTCGCTATTCAACGGAATTAACGATGGGATCGGTCGAGATGCGTCTTCATGGGTAAGTGTCTTTAAGAAGGTTTGTGTAAAGTAGCATCCAACTCCTTACAATTCCGCGTCTAGATTTGATAAAACTACTCCGAGGGTTTTCTGCCGACCGCAAGTCCAACCATGTCACTTTTATTGTGTTATTACGAGCCCATGCTACATTAACGTTAGCTATATGCTAACGTTATATTGATAGCTATTGTTTCAGATAGCAAGGTGGAGAGCTACATAACATTAGGTTGTGGTGGCTAGGAGGGATATGAGAACTGTGTGTGTGTGTGTGTAACTAGGAGGGATATGAGCACTGTGTGTGTGTAACTAGGAGGGATATGAGCACTGTGTGTGTGTGTGTAACTAGGAGGGATATGAGCACTGTGTGTGTACCTAGGATGATTATGAGCACTGTGTGTAACTAGGAGGGATATGAGCACTGTGTGTAACTAGGAGGGATATGAGCACTGTGTGTAACTAGGAGGGATATGAGCACTGGAGGGATATGAAAACTGTGTGTAACTAGGAGGGATATGAGAACTGTGTGTAACTAGGAGGGATATGAGCACTGTGTGTGTGTGTGTGTGTGTGTGTGTGTGTGTGTGTGTGTGTGTGTGTGTGTGTGTGTGTGTGTGTGTAACTAGGAGGGATACACTCATCACCTCTCTTAGACACTGAGTCCAGCTAGTTTAAGATGCTGCATCATCACCTCTCTTAGACACTGAGTCCAGCTAGTTTAAGATGCTGCATCATCACCTCTCTTAACCACTGAGTCCAGCTAGTTTAAGATGCTGCATCATCACCTCTCTGAATGACTGAGTCCAGCTAGTTTAAGATGCTCATCACCTCTTAACCACTGAGTCCAGCTAGTTTAAGATGATGCATCACCTCTTAACCACTGAGTCCAGCTAGTTTAAGATGCTGCACCACCTCTTAACCACTGAGTCCAGCTAGTTTAAGATGCTGCACCACCTCTTAACCACTGAGTCCAGCTAGTTTAAGATGCTGCACCACCTCTTAACCACTGAGTCCAGCTAGTTTAAGATGCTGCATCACCTCTTAACCACTGAGTCCAGCTAGTTTAAGATGCTGCATCACCTCTTAACCACTGAGTCCAGCTAGTTTAAGATGCTGCATCACCTCTTAACCACTGAGTCCAGCTAGTTTAAGATGCTGCACCACCTCTTAACCACTGAGTCCAGCTAGTTTAAGATGCTGCATCACCTCTTAACCACTGAGTCCAGCTAGTTTAAGATGCTGCATCACCTCTTAACCACTGAGTCCAGCTAGTTTAAGATGCTGCATCACCTCTTAACCACTGAGTCCAGCTAGTTTAAGATGATGCATCACCTCTTAACCACTGAGTCCAGCTAGTTTAAGATGCTCATCACCTCTTAACCACTGAGTCCAGCTAGTTTAAGATGCTGCACCACCTCTTAACCACTGAGTCCAGCTAGTTTAAGATGCTGCATCACCTCTTAACCACTGAGTCCAGCTAGTTTAAGATGTTGCATCACCTCTCTTAACCACTGAGTCCAGCTAGTTTAAGATGCTGCACCACCTCTTAACCACTGAGTCCAGCTAGTTTAAGATGCTGCACCACCTCTTAACCACTGAGTCCAGCTAGTTTAAGATGCTGCATCACCTCTTAACCACTGAGTCCAGCTAGTTTAAGATGCTGCATCACCTCTTAACCACTGAGTCCAGCTAGTTTAAGATGCTGCATCACCTCTTAACCACTGAGTCCAGCTAGTTTAAGATGCTGCATCACCTCTTAACCACTGAGTCCAGCTAGTTTAAGATGCTGCATCACCTCTTAACCACTGAGTCCAGCTAGTTTAAGATGCTGCATCACCTCTCTTAGACACTGAGTCCAGCTAGTTTAAGATGCTGCATCACCTCTTAGCCACTGAGTCCAGCTAGTTTAAGATGCTCATCACCTCTCTTAGACACTGAGTCCAGCTAGTTTAAGATGCAGAATGGGTACAATACAGTACAGCTCAATACAAACAACTGCTAAGAGAATGAAGACCAGAAAAATAATTTTGTCTCGTTTACATCAGGGTCCCGAGGAGGGATGTGATGTAGGCTTTTCACAGTCATGACATTGTGGCAGCACTTAATTATGTTAATGCTATTCAGGTGAGGGGCGTTGCTGGATGGGGTTTTGTTGACGCCCAGCTCACTCTGTCTGAAGTGTGAAAAGTGGCCTTCCTTTCAGAAGCCTTTTCACCTCTTAAGTATTCTAGAAAACATCCTGCTTTACAAGTTACAAATGAGCGTATCATGTTAAAAAAAATCTCAGATTTCAACATATGACACATCATTTGAAAGCTTAGATTCTGTACTTTAGCAATCTGGAATAATCTGAAAAATGAAAATGTAGAGATCTGGCACAAACCGCTGTGCGGTGACACATTTACAGAAACATCCACAACGTTGCTATGCAACTCAACTGAAAAAACGGTTGAGCACCTGGTACCTACGCTGTAACACACACACACACGCACACACACACACGCACGCACGCATGCACGCACGCACGCACGCACGCACGCACGCACGCACACACACACACACACACACACACACACACACACACACACACACACACACACACACACACACACACTGTCTCCTACCTTGAATTCATATGACTCCTCTATGATGACTTCTAGTTTGACGTGGTCCCCCAACATGGGACGTCCCATCTCGGCGATGCGCCTCTCGTCGTCCTCCCTCTCCGCCAGTGCCTCCTCCTCCTCTTCTACCTCCTTCTGTGGCTCCTCTGAAAACACCAGAAGACAACCAATTGCAGCGTTAGGCAAGGGTTTGTGCAGAACCAATGGCATTCATTGAGTCAGTGGAGGGGGCGGACCTCAGACTGGGATGGATGGGCTGCAGTGAAGGACGTCATCATCACATTCTGGACATTATCTAACAAGTTAAGCTACAGATACAGCTCTTCAGACTCGAACCTCCGCTGCTCCTCTACCGCCGCTCCACGGGCCAAACTGATTTTGTGACTCCTATTGTTCTGGACCGGGCCCGGTTTCACACCTCCACTGCCTCCCACGGTGTATCAGGCTGGGGAGACTTTTTCATCTTAAACTTGTATTCATCCCAAACGCCCCAGCTCCATCGGATTCATTCGCTTTTTTTCACTGTTTACTTATCATGCATTGCAACACTAATATATGGGCAGTACCCCTTGTCAGACTGCCCCGAACTCACTTATTAAAAATGATCTTGGTGGTCTGAGGGCAGTAGCCCCCGACCCCCTCCCTGGAGGAGCACTTAAGTTAAGTAACCTCCCTTTGTTCTTTTTGGGAGCCAGCTCAGTCACCCCCGACATATAAAACCCGAGTGCTAGTTCTAAAGTGGTAGAAGGGAACTGAATCTGAAGAGCTTCATCTGTAGGCCAATGAATTGAGTCCTATCTGGTATCAGGATGCGTGTGATGTGTTGAAATTAGATGTAGACTTACTCTCTCTCATGTGCGCACACACGTCTGTATATATACAACAGCGGGTTTGTGTGTCTGCTTGCGCATGTGCGTGTGCATGTATTATGAACTCAGTTCTGCCTGATAACAATCTGTTAATGGCCCGTCTACTCATTCCCACCGTCCATTTTCATAACCTGCATTAGTAAATGAAATACGATGATGATACGATACATTTCATGATCCATTTCCATGGACATTCGTTTTGTGAGTTCAGACCGAGTAAAGGTGGTCACTAGCTACTAGCAGGTACACACACACACACACACACACACACACACACACACACACACACACACACACACACACACACACACACACACACACACACACACACACACACACACACACACACACACACACACACACACACACACACACACACACACACACACACACACACACACATCTAATGGTGACTTAATGAACTCAATTAGCAGTTGACCGTACCCTTATGTGGGATTAGCATAACCTGACTACAACCTTGTTAACTACACTCCCCAGCTATGTGTGTGTGTGTGTGTGTGTGTGTGTGTGTGTGTGTGTGTGTGTGTGTGTGTGTGTGTGTGTGTGTGTGTGTGTGTGTGTGTGTGTGTGTGTGTGTGTGTGTGTGCGTGCATGCGTGCATGCGTGCATATGTGTGTGTGCGTGCGTAGATCCGACAGTGGCAGAATGTTCAGGAGAAGGTGAATGAATGTTTCCTGTCAAAACGCCACTCGCTATCAACATGGCAGGGAATGCTTCAGCCCTCCCTGCTCTCCCTTTCTCTCTCTCTCTACCTGTATATCTCTGTCTCTCCAGCTCTGTATTCATGTTTCAAGTCTCTTTCTCACATGGTGTCTCTGTTCTTCAAGTGGGGTCACCAGTCCTCCTGACGCCGTGATCCACTCTCTACAACTCCTGTCTTCTCCTCTCTCCATCTTCATCTGTTCTCTGCATCCATTTACTCTCCCCCCTCTCTCTCTCTCTCTCTCTCTCTCTCTCTCTCTCTCTCTCTCTCTCTCTCTCTCTATCTCTCTCTCCCTGAGTGTGGACTGAGTCATGGTAGGTGACAGCTGCTGACCTTAGCAGGTTAAGTGCTTTATATTACAACCTGCCACGAGATGGAGAGAAAGACTCACACCACAAGAGGAGGAAGTGGAGGAGGGGGTAAAGGGAGGGAAGTCTTACGCCCTGTCACAGTCTGATAAGAGTCTAGTCTGAGATGAGGAGGAGGAGGAGGAGGAGGAGGAGGAGGAGGAGGAGGAGGAGGATGAGGAGGAGGATGAGGAGGAGGAGGAGGAGGAGGAGGCGGAAGGGACAGAGGAGGAGTGGCACTTTAACACCCTGTCACCCTCTGATTTAGAGTTTAGTCCCAATGGATAGGAGGAGGGGAGGAGGAGGAGGAGAGGAGGAGAGGAGGAGAGGAGGAGCAGTAGATGAGAGGAATAGTAGAGGGGGAAGAGAAGAGGAGAGGATAGGAGAGGGGGAAGATAGAAGGAAAGGAGAGGATGAAAGGAGAGAGGAAGAGGAGATGAAGTGGAGGAGGAGAAGATGAGAAGGATGGTAGTGGGGGAGAGGAAGATGAGGGAGAATAGGAGAGGAATAGTAGAGGAAGAGGAAGATGAGAGGGGTAGAGATGAGGAGGGGCAGAGGGGGAACGGAGGAGGATAAAGTCATGTGTTGATAAATCCAGGAACATTTCTGTGCATTTCAATGAACTGTAACGTCATTAGCAGCACACACAATGACTGAAACTGATCACATCTTAATGATATAACATTATACTGATGATTAATAGTAATGGTGTGAGCGGTATGCATACTGTATACTTTTATAATGAAATTAATGAAATGATGCTTGGCGACGTGTACAAATGTTAATTAGTGTCTCTGTTGATGATGTATGAAATATGAATGCACCATGTACACACAGACACACACACAAATACACAACCACACACACACACACACACACACACACACACACACACACACACACACACACACACACACACACACACACACACACACACACACACACACACACACACACACACACACACACACACACACACACACACAACCATATACACGAGAGTATACTAAAGTTGTGTTAAATTGAAACCACTGAAGTTGTACTTAAGATTATGTGCTTAAACATGTAGAAATTATACTTTTGATCTATTTTTGGTTACCAAAATAGTACACTAGTAATACATTTAAGTACAACTTGTACTTAGATGACACTTACAGCAGCCTTCAGTTATCATGCTACACAGTTGGCACACACTTCCAGAAGACCTCAGTTATCATGCTACACAGTTGGCACACACTTCCAGAAGACCTCAGTTATCATGCTACACAGTTGGCACACACTTCCAGAAGACCTCAGTTATCATGCTACACAGTTGGCACACACATCCAGAAGACCTCAGTTATCATGCTACACAGTTGGCACACACTTCCAGAAGACCTCAGTTATCATGCTACACAGTTGGCACACACTTCCAGAAGACCTCAGTTATCATGCTACACAGTTGGCACACACATCCAGAAGACCTCAGTTATCATGCTACACAGTTGGCACACACTTCCAGAAGACCTCAGTTATGTCACCATTGCCTTTAAAGGTGGGGATTGATTGATTGATTGATTGATTTATTGATTGATTGATTGATTGAAATGTTTATTAACAGATTGCAGAATGGGTACAGTACAGCTCAATACATACAATTGTTAAGGGGATGCAGACCAGAGAAAGACTTTCGTCTTGTTTACATCAGGGTCCCCCATTTTCAATTCATCATAACATACAGATAGACAGTACTGCTACATCTATACATTTATGACATACCAGATTTACAAATATGCAGTACTGTTTGTGATACAAAAGTTAACAGGGGTTGTTTAAC
>NC_140173.1:29938578-29961078 GCF_963971535.1 Notolepis coatsorum | reverse complement strand
GTAATGCGGTAATCGCGGCAGCTCTATGTGTGTGTGTGTGTCTCTGTGTGTGTGTCTGTGTGTTTGAGTGTGTGTACGTGTGTGTGTGTGTGTGTGTGTGTGTGTGTGTGTGTCTGTGTGTTTGAGTGTGTGTACGTGTGTGTGTGTGTGTGTGTGTGTGTGTGCGCGCGCGTGCATGTGTGTGTGTATGTGTGTGTGTGTGTACGTGTGTGTGTGTGTGTGTGTGTGTGTGTGTGTGTGTGTGTGTGTGTGTGTGTGTGTGTGTGTGTGTGTGTGTGTGTGTGTGTGTGTGTGTGTGTGTGTGTTGTATGTGCGTGTGCAGGACACAGATGTGAGACCTCTCTGCAGGCCACATTGTGTTGTCAGCCGTCTCCCGGCAGCAGTGTTCTAGACCCACCGCCCTGTAGACACACTCTGTCCTCTATGACATCACACTAACTTCACACACGAAGGCCCTGCACGTTTTATAATAGATTGTAGACGTGTGTGTCTTGTGCTTTCTGTAGTCGGGTCCCAACTGCAAAACTGCAAAATTACTGTATTACCCTGTATTTTACTGTCATACACTTTTACTATTATGTAGACTATTCTGTTTTGTGTTTTTCTGTTTACATGTGATGTATTGTATATTGTATACACTTTTATTATGTTCTTGTGTGATGTACCGCACATTTTATTGCTGTGTGATGTATTGCAAATGTTATTACTGTCATCTTGGCCAGGTGTCCCTTGCAAAAGAGATCTTGTATATCAATGGGACTTCCTGGTTAAATAAGGTAATAAAAAAATATATATATAGAGAGGGGGGGGGGGGGGTGAGAAAGAGAGATAGAGAGAGATAGATATAGACAGATAGACACACACACATGCAGACAGAGATTCCTGCCTCTCATAGTTATATAGCAGTATTTTCACTCTTCAAGCTTTCAAACTGAGCTGCCGCCTCTGGATGATATTAATGTGGTCGGGGGGGGGGGGGGGGGGGGGGGGGGTACAGATGCTAATTGCTGCCTCTTCACTGCTAAGAAAGCTAGACAGTGTGTACCATGCTTCTCTGGGCTTCATCACTAGTGCCAAAGGGCTTACTCACCATTGTGTGCTTTATCAAATGGTGGGATGGACCTCTCTGTATGTACAGAGGAAATCACACATGCATGGTTTTATATATATATGGCCGTCTTAGGGAAGCTTTCCCCTATATCTTTCTAGTCTAATTAGCTTTGCCTCTAGCAGCTACCATACCAGGTCCACAAGATGGCTAATTTAAAAAACTCCCAGAATACTCACTGAACTAGGAAGGACAGCTTTTTCAAGCTTCGCACCTTGGGCATGGAATGGGCTACAGGACCATATCCACTTAGACACCCTGGTCTCTCTCGGCGAATCTAAATCTCTGTTACATAACTTCTTACAAGAAGAATGTCGCTGCTTTCTGTAGTCGGGTCCCCACTGTAAAATTACTGTATTACCCTGTATTATACTGTCATACACTTTTACTATCATGTAGACTATTCTTTTTTGTGTTTTCTGTTTTTGTGTTTTATGTGATGTATTGTATATTGTATACAGTACATGCACTTTTATTGTGTTCTTGTGTGATGTATCGCACATTTTATTGTTGTTATCTTGGCCAGATCTCCCTCTTATCTCAATGGGACTTCCTGGTTAAATAAAGGTTAAATAAAATATACAGCCAAAAATATACAGAAATATGTACAGTACTAAGTGTAAAATTGTAAAATGTCGTTTTAAAAGTAAAGATCCAGGAAGATTATGCCAGACTGTACTGTCACCCTGTGCTCAGTGATGCACAGTGATGTTTTATAAAGTCTGATGGCTGTCGGAATGAAGGACTTCCTGTGCCGTTCATTGTTGCATCTTGGGAGTCTTATTCTAAGACTGAACGTGCTCCTTCAGCCTTCAAGAAGGTCACAGCCTTCAAGAAGGCGCCCGCCACCACCGACTTGTAGAACATGCTCAAGTCACATTTAGCTGGAGGTGGTTCTTTTATTCCTCCTCATCACCGTCCTTTCCGTTTCAGAGCAGTTAGAAAAGCCCCCGTTTTGATATAAAAAACAGCTCATTCTGGAGCATTCTATGAAAATCGTCTTTTACTACCCTTCTACTAACTATATCAAAAGACAACATGGGTAAGGATAGGGGAAAGATGGCAAAGAAACAAGAAACGGCAACTTCAGCGGCGCAGAGCGAAACACGATCAAGAAGACACGGTCTAGGCGACGCGGGTACAGAACCGTTGGCGACAAGCCCCGACGAGGAGAATAAAGAGGAAAATACACCGGGACCATCGACTATGGTCCCCGACAGAGAGACAATAGTTGTCAACATAACAGGAGCGACAGGAACAAGCTCCGTGAGAGATAGAGCAGCTGATCTGGATAAGATAATAGCAGACAAATCCATCGCCATCGTCACTGCACCTATACCACCAGCTGGCACAAGCAGTACAACCATACCACCCGATTTCAACTCACTGACTAACCTGATGAAAGAACAGATTACACACATCGAGGAGCTCAAAGCACACGTCGATGAGCTCAAAGCACACGTTGAAGATAAATTCGATCGCATCGATGCTAAATTGGAAGAAGTCAAGAAAGCGGTCGCTGCACAGTCCGAGCGAATCACGACAGTGGGAGAATTCAGTGACAGATATTACACTGGCAGTCAAAGTGAACGAAAACACCATCTGCAATGGCATGACAGAGATGGCAAATGAGATAGAAAGTGTGAAAGAAGCATGCCGGAGGGAAATACAAGAGGTTAAAGACGAAGCGATGGAGAAGCTACTCGAATCCCATCGCTATCACAGGCGAAATAACATCCGCATTGTAGGGCTTGATGAAGCAGTCAATTGCGAAGACGAAAACTTTCCAACAGTGCTATCATTGATTTTGGGTAACAACTTTCCAAACAAAGTGCCGAAAGTGGACCAAGTTTACAGAATCGGTTCTCGGGAGCAAAGAAGCAAAGGGCCAAGAGTCATCATTGTTACTCTGCGGAAGACATCAATAAGAGATGACATCATCAAAATTGCTCGCATCCAACGTGGGATGCTGAAACATGGTGAACATTCAATATTTATCTACGAAGATCTAAGCAAAGAAGCCATCGCTCGACGTCTACCATACAAGGAGGTGATGCAAAAATTGTTCAAGGCTGGCCACAAGCCACGGCTAACATACCCGGCGCTGTTATCGATCGTGAAAAGGGACGGCCGCAGGATTGGATTACGCACACCTAAAGAGGCTGAGGATTATTGGATTAAATATGGAGGAGATAACCCAAGTCAGAACGACATTGTCTGAAAACAGATAAGCCGATTCATCTCCCTCTTTCTCAGTGTATATCAGTATTAGAATGACTTTTATTGTGTTCATCAAAGTAGCAGATGATATGCAGGCCGTCTATACCAATGCGTACTGTGTATAATACGTTCCGTAATACATTATAATTTCAGACTCTGGTCTCCGGGGAGACAAGTACATATCATTGGCAATAAGATCAATCTGGAATATTCTGGCTTTATCGCTCGACTGCCCTGGGTCTCTTAGATCATTCTGGAACATAACAACAGTCTATTGGTACTAGTATATTCTACAACCTTCTAGAATATAATGCACCATGACAACGAAGGCCTACACCTCTAACATTAAACATCCGGTGTGTATATACATAGCAGATAATCAATTGACTGAAGTTCAATCAGTCCTTAATAATACTTTAAAATTCAACCACACCTAAGCGTATGAACACAACAAGGTTATTCTAACAATTTAAGTAATCACTCCACTGATGAAGTGACTGGCACATTGAAGCTCTAAAAGGCTCTGCTTTTCTATTGTATCTAATCACTTAATTCGGTTCTAGTGGCTTCTCCACGTTGAATATTATTCTATCTCTCATTCCTTATCTATATATTTTTTTTTATTATTCTATTTTTTATCTCTATCTTTTAACTTACATTGTTCTTTTCCATTGTTCTTCACATTAAGGTGTCAATATTTCTCTACAATCTTTTCCTTTTTCCTGACTTTCCTACATGTTAGTAGAGGGTTCAAATGAATATGTCGATGAAAGTTTATTCTCTTCTTTTTTTTTTCATTTTACACAATATTTCATTACAGTAAGGGAAGGTGCAAGACCAAAAGCGACATTCTATTGCATTAGAATGAAAATGTTAGATCCTATGGCAATTAGCATAGGAAGATTAGGATTACAATGCTCAGTTTGGGCAATCCGGTGGACTAAGGGAGAGAGTCATTCGCGGAGGATGTGTTTTTGGAACACAGGCCTGTACGACTCTCTGGGCGAGGGGAAAATAGGGGATTTTTATTTGTATATATATATGTTTTTAAGCTCGGCTCTCAACGGGACCTCATTAATTGGATGTACATCTATTGTAGCTTCGCACTCCAGAAGCATTACCAAGAACTACACAAGAACATGCATAGATTATGGCTAGTTTGAATATAATGATATGGAACACTGGTGGGATAAACAAACAACACAAACGCAAAAGCGTGCTCACACTGATGAAAAAAGAACATGTGGACGTGGCTCTATTAAGCGAAACGCACATTTTAGAGGAAGACATAGATACGTTAGCGGATAACATATACCATAATATTAGTCACTCTTCTTTTGGTACGAGAACTCGAGGTGTAGCCATAGTCGTCAGACGTAAATTAAATATCGAATTAAAAGGGGTATGGTCGGATGCTGAGGGGCGTATAACTATAGCTAGGATTGTACATAATAACAGGAAAATAGCGTTGGCAGCGGTATATGCCCCAAATTTGTACGAAGTGGGTTTCTTCACTTCACTAACCGGGGAAATGTTAAACCATCCCGAGTACTCATATATAATAGGTGCGGATTTTAATGCCATTTGGAATCCAAGGATGGACAAATCTTACCTTGCCTTTTCCAGCGAACAAAAAAATTCATCTAAAGCATTAAAAGATTGGTCAAAGACTACAGGGGTAATTGATTTATGGCGCTCACTTAATCCCATGACCCGAAAGTACTCCTGTCGTTCGGCGAGACACAACACATTATCCAGAATTGATTACGTCTTTGCATCCCAGAGAATATTTGATAAATATGAAGTGGAAATGATACCCAATGCGCTTTCAGATCACTGTTATTTAATCCTGAAAGCAACATTTGGTATACTATCTTCCCGGGCCCCAAGATGGCGTTTTAATACTATGCTGCTTAACAACAAGGAATTCATTACACAACTCAAAGAAGCTCTCACAGTATTCTTACGGGATAATGCAAACACGGTGCAAGACCCCAGAATATTATGGATGTCGGTAAAGGGTATGATCAAGGATTTCACGGATAGATTTTCCTCCATATTGCGCAAAAATCAATGCACAAAACTGTCTGAAATGGAAACGCTTTACTCAACGTTATTTAATTCTTTAAAATACAACAACTCTACTGGACTAGAAAATCAAGTTAACATTCTAAAAACAGAGATCAATGCAATATACAGACAAAAATCGGAAATGCAAATACGCAGCACAAGACAACAGCAGTATTTCCAAGGTTCTAAACCCAGTCACCTATTAGCCATGCGATTAAGAATTAATGCAAACTTTGCAGATATAACTGCCATTAGAAAACAACAAGTACTTGTAACAGACCCCAAAATAATAAACGATACATTCAAAGAATTCTACTCCGACTTGTATAATTCAGAAACGACCTTTGATCAAAACAAATTAGACACATATCTTAATCAAATTATTCTCCCTAAACTTTCGGAGGACGACGCTAAACAGTTAGAAGCACCGATCACATTAGAAGAACTCAAGAAGGCCATATCCGGAATGAAAAACGGTAAGGCTCCGGGAAAAGACGGTATCCCATCAGAAATGTACCTTTCTTGTTGGGACATATTTGGACCCTTATTACTAAATATGATCTTATACTCAGTCAAGGAGGGGAGCTTCCATAAACACCACAATATCGCACTCATTTCAGTCCTTCTCAAAAAAGACAAGGACCCCACTGAGTGCGGTAGTTACAGACCTTTAAGCCTCCTCGGAACCGATGTCAAACTGTACTCTAAGATATTAGCCATCAGATTGCAAAAGCATATGACGTCTTTAGTTCATCCGGACCAAACTGGCTTCATAAGAGGTCGCCTGATCAATGATAACATAAGGCGAATACTGCACGTACTAGATGCAGACAAAGAGGACACCACACCTAAGGCGATGCTATCCCTGGATGCTATGAAAGCATTTGACAGGCTGGAATGGTCGTTTCTATGGGCAGTATTAGAAAGGATGGGGTTAGGAAAAGGATTCATTGATATGATTAAAGTACTATACAAGGACCCATCGGCCATGATTACAACAGGCACATTCATCTCCGAAATCTTTCCGGTATCACGCTCAGCCAGACAGGGTTGCCCTCTTAGTCCCGGACTATTCGATCTATCATTAGAGCCTTTAGCACAATATATAAGACAATCCCAATACATAGAACCAATCGTAATCAAGGGCACACAACATAAAATTTGTTTATATGCGGACGACGTAATATTGTTCATGCAAAACCCCAACACCACATTGCCGCATCTACTCAAGTTGATAGAGAACTTTGGTGATTTATCGGGATTTAAAATAAATTGGCCGAAGTCGGCTTTCCTTCCTCTTAACATCCGAGCAAAAAAAGACACAACCCTCCCAGGTGCGATACCCATGGTTAAACATTTTAGATGCTTGGGTGTGGAAATATTTCCCACCATAAGGCAAACGGTGAAGCACAATTACACAAAAATACAGAACAAAATCAAAGACGACCTGGACAGGTGGGCAAAACTTAAAAACTCAGTACAGGCAAGGGTATCAATAGTTAAGATGGATGTATTACCAAGAATCAACTTCATCAGCTCAATGCTACCGTTACCTCCTCCAGAGGGCTACTGGAAAAGATTACAATCCTCCACATACAAATTTATTTGGAATAACAAACCACCTCGCATAAAAAGATCCACCGCACAGAGAAATAAAGCAGACGGTGGCATGGCAGTTCCAGATTTTTTACAATATTTTAAGGCTTTCACATTAAGACCATTGACAATATGGTTTGATCCCCAGGCTTTGGTATCTTGGAGAGAATTGGAAGAAAACATAGTAGCCCCACAGAGACTGAAGGACATAGCACACACTAAACTTTCAATCAAGCACTGTGAGCGGGAAATTGGCCCCATAATTACCCATGCAATCAGAACATGGCGAGAAACACAAAAAAAATATCCTAACCCTCAAAAATGGCATAATCACACTCCCATATTCAATAACAATGCACTCTTAATGGGAAAACGTCCTATAAGATTCCCTATATTGGAAGAGCAAGGCATACACTCATTAGGGGATATTTTTAATAACCAGGGCTTCTGTAGTTATGGAGAAATATGCACAAAGTTTAACCTCACCGAGTCCACATGGCTTTTTTACATACAGTTACGCCTATGTTTGAGGTCTCACGGTGTTCCATTACACATACCAGTTGAACACCACAGATACCACACATTTTTCTATGAAAGAGAAACATTGGGAGGTTTTGTATCAGGTTTTTATTATCAATTACTAACGTCCTCGTATGAAACCCTTCAACTAGACACTGTCTGGAGGAGGGATATTCCAGACCTGGAAAGTGACTTTGATTGGCAAGAAGCATGGGCAAATGTCCGTCTTACATCAAGGAACCCGGACCCTCAACAAATCAATCTTAACTATATTCACAGGACATACTTGACTCCTATAAGACTGAACAGAATGGGCCTGAAACAAGACTCAAAATGCACCCAATGTACAAATGGAGACGAAGGGACATTTATGCACATGTATTGGGACTGCCCACCAGTTAAGGCATTCTGGAAAGATGTGACCCATCAATTATCAAAACTCGTATCTTGGAATATACCAGTACACCCCTCTGTATTACTTTTAAATTATGTTTTTGAGTTTGCAGTAAATCCACAGCTAAAGAGATTGGTCTTATCGGGTATCACAGTAGCTAAAAAACTGATCGCATCACGCTGGTTTCAACCGGAAAAAATGTGCCGGAAAGTTTGGTCTCTTACATATCTCGATGTGATATATCAAGAAATATCTACAGCAAGAATTCTGGGTCTCAACGAATCCAAAATGTCAATGTGGGTAGAAGTGGTGGAGAGAATAAAAGCTAGCTTATAATGGTAGTGTCTAGTTAGGAGTGAGGGATAATGGAGGTACTATCCAAGGAGGGGTCCGTGAGGGGGGGTTTCGAGCTGGAGCATATGTGTGTAGGGTTTTAGAAAATAGGTATTAGGGGTATGTTCTATATAAACATTTATATAATTGTAATTTCGCTGGATATACACTGTATACGGTTAAAATGTTATTATAGACTTTTTTTTTTATCTTGTTTCTGTACTTGCATATAATTTTAACCACCTTGACTGTTAGTTTCATTATGCATTATGTGTTGAGTACTGACTTTTAATAATTTTTGTTTTGCAATAATAAAAAAAATATAAAAAAAAAAAAATCGTCTTTTAGTGGAATATTCCACAACGTTGATATTCGTCGGCCTTTTTATGAATCGTTTTCAAATAAACGCTAGATGATCAATATTATACATGCACGCAAGCACATTACGGCCGTGCACGGATAATCGCTCCGTTGATTTCCTCACAGACTTTTACAGTGAAACCGAAAGACGACATTTCACAAAACAGCTTATAACTTCATCAAACTTACTCTGATTATCCTAACACTGATAGCATAGAGTCCTTACCTGACATCAGATGGTATCCAACTGGTATATTCCAATTCCTGATCACCATTCGAAAAAATCGATACGTGTATGGATCCAACGCGATACTGTAGATCTCCATGATCAGCGGGGATCTGAGGTTCCAGAATGAACTGTGGTAACCCCGGCTGGATCAGTGAACTGGAAAATGTGGAGTACCGGATTTTTTTCCCCATTCATTTTCATTGAGTCCATTCCAAAATCACTTATGTCATCTGGGAGACGACAGGGGGCGCTTTTTTCCACAGTGATCGTCGGCGCCGCTCGGCTATACTCGGGTAGGCTCGGGTGATGCAATAATTTTTCAGATCGCAAAAAAAAAAAAAAAAAAAAAAAAAATCTCGTGAGTGGCTAGCAACCACCTATAAAAAACCCAAAGAAATCTCGTGAGTGGCACTCAAAGTGTTAAAAATGGTTTAAAACTGGTTTAGCTCATTAGCCCTATCCACATCTTCATCCACTCCCCTTCCCCCCGCCGGTTTAATGCCGGTTATGGTTTGCATGCCAGTCCAGACAGCCTTATGTCTTTGCTCCAGTTTCCCCTCCAACTTCCTCCTGTAATTATCTTTGGCCACTCTGAGGTTGATTCTCAGAAGCCCCTGAACTCTTTTCACCTCATCTCTGTTGCCTGCGTTGAAAGCCCTCTTTCTTGTTGTTCAGTAGGGCTTTGATGTCCTTAGTGACCCATGGCTTGTTGTTAGGGTAGCAGGTAACAATCCTTGATGGAACATTGGCGTCCACACAAAGGTTGTGGCACTCTGTGAGCCCATCAATGTCCTCTCCATGGGGCTCATAGAGTGCCTGCCAGTCTATGACCTCAAAACAGCCCTGTAGTGCCTCTTGGGCCTCCTCCGACCACCTTCTCACTGTTATGTTGGCCGCAGGCTGTCTTTTGACCGGAGGCACATAATAACAGGGGTTGAGGTGAACCAGGTTGTGGTCCGACCGGCCCAGCTGTGGTAGTGGTGAGGAGGCTCCTAGATGTCGGCATACAGCAAGTCCAGGGTCCTGTTTTCCCTGGTGTGACAGCTGACATATTGTGTGAAATTTGGTAGCGATTTGTCCAGCTTTACATGATTAAAATCCCCTGAGATGAGGATTGGAGCCTTCTGTGTTTTGTTTGGAGACGTGCAATAGGGCCGTGGATGACGCCACATGGGGCATTCGGGTTTGCCGAGGGGGTTGGGGGGGGGGGGTGTAAACCGCCATCATGATATCGTGGGGGATCTCTCTGGGCAAATAATATGGTCCGAGTCCTACAGCTAACATCTCTATGATTGTAATATGGCCGGGATTACACCATCTCTTAGGCCCCGTTTAGACGGAAACGCTAGCAGGTGAATCCGCAAAAATATTTTTACGGATGTGCCTTTCGTTTATACGGAAACGGCGTTTTTACGGGGTGAAACCGCAAAAAAGTGAGACTACCTTCCAGGGTGGAATTCCTAGAAACGCAAATCCTTTGCGCTCTCGTCTAAACTATCAAACCGTATAAATCTGTTAAAACGATGACGAAAGGGTTGTCACGGCTCTGGTCGCGCGTACTGCTTACGTCACAGGTAGCAGGTAAGCGCCAGTAGCCGAGATGTAAACAAAGCAAGTATGTCTGACTATATCAACGGAGATCACTTGAAGGCTACATTGGCAGTACTTTTAAAGACACAAGAATCAGTCCAGTTTTAAGATACGCTATTGGAGCTGGAATTACCGCGGCTGCTGGCACCAGACTTGCCCTCCAATGGATCCTCGTTAAAGGATTTAAAGTGTACTCATTCCAATTACAGGGCCAGCAGGTGCCTCGACTGGCCCGCGCCGTTCTGTGTTCTGAACGTAGCGTTATAGCAGTACTGTTGTGAAGGGCCAGATTAAACCGAATATATATATTTATTATATATATATATTTAATTGTATTTGTATATTCTCTAATATTCCTTGATATCCCTTGTATATTCCTTGTACAATATGCATTGAATATCCATTCTAGCCTACTGAACATCCCATAATAGTCTCCATTCTACTATTGGTCGAGACCTTGGTGCCAGGCTGCCATACCCCCCAGACCCAGTTCAAACGTACCGCTCAACATGTACGAACAAGTCCTAGTTCCGCGTAGGAATCTGGCTACCGCACCACTAATGGGACTATTTGTTCATAGTGCGTATATATACTGCGCTACTAAAGTAGGACTTCCTTTTCAGTCCAGTTTCTTACCCTCCAATAGAGTCACAGACGTAAAGCCTCCCCGCGACGCCACGTGTGGGAGTAAGGCCAAGTTCGGCCTACCATCGGTATTGAGACATCGTGTATATTAATATTTGAATAGTCATATTTGGCACTATATCGTCGAGTTGGACGTAGTCTATTAAGCTAATAATAGTCTGTTAATATATAGTGCTTCGTACGGTGAGAATACTACCGTAGTCAGTACCCCATCGTTTCGGGCAGAGAACTGGCTGTTTATCCAGGATGATCGACCCCAAGTGAGATTGCACCCGAGGAGCCCCAGAGCCGACGAGCGAGTGGACCTGTATACCGGATTATTCTACCGACGACAGCCCGCCTTCCCAGGCACGGATTATGCTTTGTATACGTTGATTATTCCATGGATAAAGACCCCCGACACTGCCGTGTGTTGGAACCCCCCCCCCTGGAGAGGACGCAAGGTGAGGAGACGCTCTGCAAGACGAGGTCGCTTCACGTCTCTCCTCCGTGGACCGGAGGACGCCGGCCCACAAAGAGTCCATCTGCTTTCATCTGCGGTCCAAGGATCGCCGGCGCATTGAACGGCACTACAGTGGGTTCACCTGGGATACCCTTGGCCGGATGAGGCAGCCGGACTCTACCCCCCCCCCCCCTTCCTACTCCTGTCGGCTTACAAGCGACCGGATTAACCCCCCCCCTAGTGTATCCAGTCTATAATCATTAAAGTATCATTGCTGTTATTCCTTAACTATTCCAGGTCGTATATGTACCACCTGCGCCTTCAGAGATTGGACATTCTCTATTGATATACCGACGAATACTCTTGCCATAAAAGTGCATACTAATTCCCATTCATAAATGTGATTGATTTGATTAAGTGCTTGCTCTACACACCATCGCTGTGTAGAAATAAAGACCTATTTCTAATTCGTACATTTGTGTTGGATCCGTTTCATCTACGTGACAGTGTTCATCATAATATATTTATGCCGAGTACTGGGTGGCCGAATATTAAGTACAAAGGTAGTGGTAGTAAGTATCATATCTAGTAATACAGTCAGGGAATTGTACCCCTCAGTTACAATTGGTCCTTCGAGCCGGATGGTAATCAGTGTAATATTAATATAGTGTTATTAATATTGAAATGGCCTATGATGAACACTCCACGAAACGATCCTCCTAACCAACGCCCGCAGCGCGAATGACGGCTCCCTCAGTACTTAGAGGCTTACGCTGTCAGTCAACAACCTAGTCTTCTACTAACAGTAAACGCGGTAAAACTAGAAAGTAAAAGTATGTCTAACCCCAACGCCCAGACTACCCCGACCATAGAGGCCCCTACGGGCTCTAATGTAACTGACCAAGTTCACGGTGGGGACCAGTGGGAACCAGACATGACTTCACACCCCGCCAGTACTGAAGAAGTAGTCCCCGATGAGTCCCGGGAGGAATACAACGCTACCGAGAGAGAACTCGGCACGGAAGAAGACGGGGAGAGCACCGTGGAGATAGAGCTCCAAGGCTCCGCAAGGAGTACCCCGAGGGAAGGCTCCCCTATACAACCGCCTTCTCCCAGCGAGGCAGAGAGGACCCTACAGCAGGCCTTCCTCATCAGCCTGAACGCCGCTGCTGAACGCGACCGACTGCAGATCCAGCAGCGGAGCGAAGAAGAGCACATACGTCTAGAAATAAGACGCATTCAGAGGGAAGAGAATGTGGCCCGAGACCGAGCAGACAGCCAGCGAGCAGCTGCTGGTGCTCTACGGGACGCAGAGCGCGACAGACAGCAAGCGCAACTAATAGAACAGCTGATCAGACGGACAACACCCTCTCCCTCCGCCAGAGGCTCCAGGAACTCGTCTAGACACACCTCCAGGGCGGCATCCCCTAGCCGAGTAAACAACCCTGAACTTGACCAACAGACGAGGTCTATACCCCCCACAGACCACCTCCCCCCACCGGTCCAAGCGAGACCTAGCAACCGGGAAGGAGCAGCATATCCTGTGGAGAGGCTAAACCAGAGACTACAAGCACTGGATGACCTAACTGAAGACGAAGAGGAAGAGGAGGAGAACCACGCCCGACGACAGCACAGTACTCTACCGGACCAGGAGGTCCGGTACAGCCCAGGCTATACTCCCGCGGAGCTGCGCTACAGACCCCCGACTCTATACCCGGGTGAGCACGACGCACGACCCGCACCGAGGAACAGCACCTGGACAAGCGGGCCATGGTACACTGCCGGTACCAGCCCATACCAAGGAGCGGGAGGAGACTCGCCTAGGAGGCCTCTCCCCCAACGCTCGCCGATGTATCCACAGTCAGCGTCATACATTGGCACGCCTATGGTACCCGACTTCACCCAAGAGAACCGGGCCCAGTATACAGAACTCCGCATGTGTCTGGAGACCATGTTGGTGGATGTATTGGATGAACGCCATAAATACGCCATCCTACTGAAGCACTTAAAGGTACCCCGCGCACATAATATAGCGCTCGCCTACGCGACTTCCACCACCCCATACACAGCAGCGCTGGTAGCATTGGACCAGAGGTATGGGCGCATATGGGATTACGTGATCCAGGAGATCCGACACATCGACCGCTTACCCCCAGCAATAGACAATCGAGCACTGGACGACCTGTCCATCAGAGTGCAGTCCCTGGTAGGGATGTTGGGAGCGCAGAGAGAGAAGGGGAGGCATGAACTTTACGCCAACTCAAATGTGGAAAGGATCTTGGAGAAGCTGCCGCCCGCTCGACAGGAGCGTTTTAGGCGGCAGAGAGACCACCGAGACCCGAATGGCCCCGAACCGAACCTCCTCGATCTAGCAGACTTCCTGGCGAGAGAAGTCAGCAGCCTACGGCTAGATACATTCGGACGGAGCACCCCTGGCTCCAGAGAAGGAACCAGACGACTAAATGATGGAAGAAGATCGGTGACTGTGATGCACCAATCGGAGTCAGTACCGAGCAGCAGGAGCCACAGTACCCCCTCCAGAACGGAGAAGTGGAAGATAGTGTGCC
Organism: Notolepis coatsorum; assembly: GCF_963971535.1. Taxonomy (NCBI): domain Eukaryota; kingdom Metazoa; phylum Chordata; class Actinopteri; order Aulopiformes; family Paralepididae; genus Notolepis; species Notolepis coatsorum. The sequence continues at coordinate 29,947,005 of NC_140173.1, read as the reverse complement.
CCTACTGTGAGAAAGAACACTGGCTAGCGCAATGTGACTCCTTCCCCAAGCTGAACGCGGAGGAAGCAAGTCAATGGATAAAGTCCAACAAGCGCTGCTTTCGCTGTGCGCGCTCACACATGGCAGCCGAATGCCGCTTAAAGAAAAGGTGCACCAAGTGCGATGGAGCCCATCTGGACATACTTCACGACAGTAACAGACGGCGCCCTTCACCCGCACCATCCAGCAGCAAAGCGAGCGTCATGTACATCGATCCCGCCAGCAGCAGTGGAGCCCGAGTACTCCTAAAAGTAGTGTGTGTGACACTAAGCTACCAGAATAAAGTCCTGGACACTTACGCCGTCCTCGATGACGGGTCAGAGAAGACCCTTCTGCTCGCCTCCGCTGCGGCCCAGCTAGGGCTGCGGGGAAGCGAAACCCAAATGACAATTCGGACAATAAGACGAGATTTGAAGACGATAAAGGGCGAGAATGTCTCATTTTCTATCGCAGCAAGCGGCCAGCCTGAGCGACGGTACCAGATTACAGACGCTTTCACCAGCCAAGAAATAGGACTGTCGCGGTACACATACCCCGTCGCCAAGCTGATGGAGAAATATGCACATCTGCGCAAGTTACCGATCCCGCTCATAGACAATGCTATGCCGACCCTGTTGATAGGCTCCGACCATGCAGACCTCATTGTCCCGATAGACCGGGTTCATACCGGACCCCGAGGCTGTCCTGCAGCAGTCGAGACCCGTTTGGGATGGACTCTCCAAGGCCCGCTCGCCAAATCTCTCAACCGAAGTACAGCCACTAGATGTCTCCACTCCCGAGTCACAGAGGGAGAAACCGCACTCCTGCAACACGTAGAGCGGCTATGGACCTTGGAACAAATGCCCTTTAAGAACGGAAAGAAAGACATTCGCTCTAAAGATGACATTTACGCCATTCACCTCCTCGAGACAGGGACCAAGAGAGTCCCGGTCAACGGCGTGTTGAGATACGCCACGCCACTCCTGCGGCGAGAAGGAATGCCTACTTTCCACGCCAAGACAGACGCCACAGAACGGTACCTGCTGAACACGGAGCGGCGCTTAGCCAAGAACCCCGCCCAAGAGAGTGTATACCGCGCTGAGATTGAGAAGCTCATCACAGCGGGACACGTCACCAAGATGGACATTAAAGAGGCTGACCAGACCACTGAATCGTGGTACGTGCCTCACCACAAGGTCCATCACAACGGTAAAGACCGCATAGTATTTAACTGCAGCTACCAGATCGGATCCCAAAATCTGAATAAAGAGTTACTGCCCGGTCCCACACTCGGCCCCTCCCTACTCGGCGTTCTACTCCGCTTCCGCCAGGAAAAGGTGGCCATCAGCGGGGACATTAAAGGAATGTTCCTGCAGGTGAGATTAGTAGAGGAGGACAAGCCCCTGTTACGGTTCCTATGAAGAGAGAAGCCAGGAGATGAGCACCCAGCCATCTACCAATGGGAAGTCCTCCCCTTCGGAACGACGTGCAGCCCCTGCTGTGCTACATTTGCACTACAGAAACATGTAGCAGAGGACCCAGCAGCGGACGAAGAGGTCCGACACAGCGTAAAGAACAGCTTCTACGTAGACAACTGTCTACAAAGCCTTTCAACCCAGGAAGAAGCCGAGGCTCTCCTGATTAAACTCCGCGCCTCATTGATCAAAGGCGGCTTTGATCTCAGGCAGTGGGCCAGCAGCGATCCGCAAGTACTGCGCAGCCTCTCCTCCGAGGACAAGGCAGCCAGCAGCGAGACCTGGATGGCTACAATCCCGGGAGAAGCCCAGGAGATGACCCTGGGATTGGTGTGGCGATTCAAAACAGATTCGCTTCACTACAGACACAAGCCCCTGACTACGGCGCAGGGAAGGCCGGCGGCGGCGCCGACCACCAGACGGAGTGTGTACACAACACTCGCCCGACAATATGACCCGCTAGGATGTATTCTACCGTACACCACCAGGGCAAAAATGATTGTATGAGCATTGTGGGACAAGGACCAGGGCTGGGACAACCCCATTCCCGCACACCTTGCATCCACCTGGAGAGAGTGGGAGATGGAGCTCCACTCACTCCCAGGCGTTAATATGCGCCGAAGCTACTTCCCACCCACGGTGAGGCCAGAGACATGTAAAATGGACTTACACGTCTTCAGTGACGCCTCAGAGGTCGCATACGGATCAGTAGCCTACTTACGGGCCCAAGAAAAGGGGGGAGAGATCTACACAGCATTTGTCCTCGCCCGCTCGAGAATAGCCCCACGCAAGCAACAATCTATCCCACGTCTAGAGCTCTGCGCAGCCCTAGCCGGAGCGCACCTAGCCACGCTCATCCAACGTGAGCTCACCATACCGGTGTCTAGAACAATCCTGTGGTCAGATTCCACGACAGTACTCGCCTGGATCAAATCGGACTCATGCAAGTACAAAGTCTTCGTGGGAGTCAGAGTCACCGAGATTCAAGACTTAACCGAAGAGTTAACCGGAGAAACAGAGTGGCGCTACGTTGATACAAAACAGAACCCAGCTGATGTCATCACCCGGGGGATGCCCCTAGATGACCTCACCCGTCACAATGCTTACAGTGACGGCCCCGCATTCCTAAGACTCCCGGAAGGACAGTGGCCCATGCCTATCCCGAGGGAAGCAAGTCCAGAGGAGGTGGAAAATAAGAAGCCTGTGTTCTGTGGATTGAGCACTGTTATCTACCCAGTTACCCCCAACACACTCCTGATGGGGCGGCTAGATCCTGCATTACCCCAGACAATGTACCGGCCTGAAGAAGCGAACGGCAGACGAATGTGGAGGTACAGCCAAGTATTAGCCGACAGGTTTTGGAGCAGTTTCCTACTGCACTACCTACCGTCTCTACAGACCCGCCAGAAGTGGGTAAAGGAGAGAGACAATTTGACAGAAGGAACAGTCGTCATGATTATTGATCAATCACTGCCCAGAGCTATGTGGCCGGCCGGCCGCGTAAGCAAAGTGATCACCGGTGCCGACGGCAAGGTCCGAGCAGCTGAAGTGCTTGTCCAGGGTCGCACTTACACCCGTCCCGTGGCGAGGCTCATAGAACTGCCCCGACTCCCAGACACAATCGATGATGACCATGACCCTATAACCCTATGACTTTGTGAAGTTGACTGACCCCTACAGCAAACCCTTATGTGTAAATAGACAACGCGATTAATCTGTCTCTGCTTAACTGATTAGGTCTGGGACCAATCAGGGGGTGGCTGTTGTGAAGGGCCAGATTAAACCGAATATATATATTTATTATATATATATATTTAATTGTATTTGTATATTCTCTAATATTCCTTGATATCCCTTGTATATTCCTTGTACAATATGCATTGAATATCCATTCTAGCCTACTGAACATCCCATAATAGTCTCCATTCTACTATTGGTCGAGACCTTGGTGCCAGGCTGCCATACCCCCCAGACCCAGTTCAAACGTACCGCTCAACATGTACGAACAAGTCCTAGTTCCGCGTAGGAATCTGGCTACCGCACCACTAATGGGATTATTTGTTCATAGTGCGTATATATACTGCGCTACTAAAGTAGGACTTCCTTTTCAGTCCAGTTTCTTACCCTCCAATAGAGTCACAGACGTAAAGCCTCCCCGCGACGCCACGTGTGGGAGTAAGGCCAAGTTCGGCCTACCATCGGTATTGAGACATCGTGTATATTAATATTTGAATAGTCATATTTGGCACTATATCGTCGAGTTGGACGTAGTCTATTAAGCTAATAATAGTCTGTTAATATATAGTGCTTTGTACGGTGAGAATACTACCGTAGTCAGTACCCCATCGTTTCGGGCAGAGAACTGGCTGTTTATCCAGGATGATCGACCCCAAGTGAGATTGCACCCGAGGAGCCCCAGAGCCGACGAGCGAGTGGACCTGTATACCGGATTATTCTACCGACGACAGCCCGCCTTCCCAGGCACGGATTATGCTTTGTATACGTTGATTATTCCATGGATAAAGACCCCCGACACTGCCGTGTGTTGGAACCCCCCCCCCCCTGGAGAGGACGCAAGGTGAGGAGACGCTCTGCAAGACGAGGTCGCTTCACGTCTCTCCTCCGTGGACCGGAGGACGCCGGCCCACAAAGAGTCCATCTGCTTTCATCTGCGGTCCAAGGATCGCCGGCGCATTGAACGGCACTACAGTGGGTTCACCTGGGATACCCTTGGCCGGATGAGGCAGCCGGACTCTACCCCCCCCCCCCTTCCTACTCCTGTCAGCTTACAAGCGACCGGATTAACCCCCCCCCTAGTGTATCCAGTCTATAATCATTAAAGTATCATTGCTGTTATTCCTTAACTATTCCAGGTCGTATATGTACCACCTGCGCCTTCAGAGATTGGACATTCTCTATTGATATACCGACGAATACTCTTGCCATAAAAGTGCATACTAATTCCCATTCATAAATGTGATTGATTTGATTAAGTGCTTGCTCTACACACCATCGCTGTGTAGAAATAAAGACCTATTTCTAATTCGTACATTTGTGTTGGATCCGTTTCATCTACGTGACAGTGTTCATCATAATATATTTATGCCGAGTACTGGGTGGCCGAATATTAAGTACAAAGGTAGTGGTAGTAAGTATCATATCTAGTAATACAGTCAGGGAATTGTACCCCTCAGTTACAAGTACTTTTAACCCTTTCACTGCCACACGACAGAAGGTTAACCCTTTACTATCACACAACCGGCTGTCGTGTGGCAGTGAAAGGGTTAAATACACAAGAATCTGTCCCGCGGCGTGAGTGGACCCACTGTCTGTGAGTGACTCTGCTTTGGTCCAATCACATTCCCCATCCACAGTCTGCGAATCAGAGGCAGAGTAGGGCGGGTCTTCACAGCACGTCATGTGACATATGCGCCAATCGTGTGACAGCGGTGCTCCGTCGTTACAGCCTCGTCTGCACAGAGAATTCCACCCCAAAACGCTCGTCTAAACGCAAAATTTAAAGTGAAACCGCAAGACGACTTTTGCGGTTTCTGTTCACAAAACGCTCGTCTAAACGTAGCCTTATTAATAAATAAGAGACATTATAAATAAGCAAGCCCCCCTCCTTTCCACTTGCTGCTCCCGCGGTCCCGATCAGAGCATACAGTCTGAAACTCATCTATAAAGATATTGCTACCAGGAATCTGCGTGTAACCATGTCTCAGAAAAACACATAATGCTACACTCATGGTATTCCTTTTGACTGCCGGCAAACGCGGCCAACTCATCCATCTTATTTGCCAGAGATCTCACGTTACCCGTGACGAAGGAGGGGAGATACGGTTTGTATCTCCTTTTCTCTCTCCGTGCTTTAGCCCTCCTCTGTCTCGCATGTCGCCCACGTCCTGGACATCCACGAAAGCCACCATTTGTCCACATCAGCTCCTCCGGGACAATGTTTGTTAAGTCCGGGTTGGTCAGCTGGCTGGACCTGGACGCTCCGATCAGCTGGTGTCCGCTCGTGAACTTGAAAAGTAGATCCACCATCAGCCAGACGGACAAAACTCCTCTAAACTGCATGTTTAGAAGGGCACGACTTAACCTCTTCCACCCGTGCGGTACCGGACCGCAAATGACATCACGTCATAAATCATTCTCTCTAGACTGTCTGACATAATTATCGTTTTTTTCCCCCAAACGTATTCAAGACTAAACATCCTAACCATGTCACAACAGCAGTCATAGTGTATATTTTCAGCAATACGTTTGTTTACCAATAGGTTAAAGTGTTATTAGTGAGATTTTAGTTTTTGAAATGTGTTGTTTTGATCGCGGATATCCGCCATTTTGAATTAGCGGCCGTCGCTGAATGATGACGATTGTAGTCATTTTGAGAAGAGGACATCCAGAGCTCCCAATGAGCGTTGGAATTTCGAAAAACTACACTTCCCAACGGATTCTAGCTGCCTTCAAGCAAATTACTTGTGTATGAATTTATTTTATTTATCTTATTACTCTGGATTATATACCACAAAACTTTACTGGCATATATTGGAGCGCAGTTAGTTTGTCTCCCCTATTGTGAACATATAGCAACCATCCGATTTGAAATCAGTTTAAAAATGGCGGAGCTGTCGCAAGAATAAAAAACCTACTGTACATACAGTCGATTTCATTCTCGGTTCTTCATGCACGCCTGGTGATACTAAATCCAAATTGAACTCTGCCATTGGAAAGAGTAGATTTGTGTTACGCTTGGTATGCTTCTTTGGCATGATGGACCCAGATGGCAGAGTATAGATGAGACCGGAGACAGAGCGTGACGATGAACAGTTTACTAACACACAAGGTACATACACGACACAGGTAACATTTAACAATGACCGCGCACAGCAGGGCAGGACAGACAGGACTATATACACAAGACTAATTGACAAGACACAGAGGGTAATTTACAAACAAGACACAGGTGTGGTAGACAGAAACAATAGAGCACAGAGTACTGGGAAAACAATAACAAACAACCAGACTAAAACATAATTACAAACCACAGACAGGGGAACACAAGACTAACAAAGTGGAGACAACAGATAATAAACACAACAAACACAACTGACAATAAATAACAATAAGTTGGTGTGTGAGCTGATGCCAGCCCACCGGGTGGCAATGTAGACTGAGGGTTATTGTTAATGGGAGGTACTTGTCTGAGTCCTGGTCCCACAGCTGTGCAAGTTGGCTATAATAAGGTCACTTATATGCCTCATATTCTATATTCTATAATAATATTTAAAATTGCATGGGTCCGGATGGCAGAATTCAGTATACTGTATCTACAAAACCTTCTGTTTAATCATCTTCCCTTTATCCATTTCCTTAGATCTTTTGTACACGTGATCTCAAGAAGGTACTGAACGAGCTCAGTGGCAGTGTTTTATGTCTGTTTTTATGTTTTTTAGCATGGTGTTATTCACTGTCAAAGATGCAAATAAAAATCATAATTCATATTCTCCTTTGTTTCATCACAATTCAAGCAAGCCTAGTAAAATACTAATAATAGACAATGGGAATACATTCACTGAGGTCCATAGATGTCCCTAGATACCAGGAACATGCAAATAAGAGGTTAAATAAAAAGGACTTGTGTCCAGGAAAAAAATACAATAGAAACGTAGAACTAGACAAAAAGTACAGAAACCGGTAGAGCGATCTGCAGCAGCAGCCATATCGGGCGACTCATGCGCACCTGGTCATCACATGGGCGCACATTTCATCCTCGTTCCACCTAGGGTGACCAGGTCAAAATGGTTCAGTCGCAGGACAGCAGCATTGCTTTTGCGGGAGGGAAAATGCGGGACACGTAGGGAAAAAAAAGAAAAAAAAAGTATTGAATCTTTTTTTATTGCAAATAAAAATTTTCGAATTTTATTTATTATTTAAATGCCTTTATTTCATATTCGACGCAGACGGTAGGCTATATATAGCTCATTTTGTTATTAAACTTATTAAACTCACCTCCGGTTCTGGGGATATTAGCCTCCGGATTCTATTGCCCCCTTCCCTCTGGACAGTGTCCCGGCGATACTCCCCGTGTATTCTGTTATTATAACAAACCGACCCTCTGATTCAGTTCTCAATAATAGTCGGGCCAGACTTGCTGAAGAGGCGCTCCTCTGAACAACTATACGTGACGTCCCCCTCTCCTCCATGGGTGATCGAGGAAGCTCCTGTAGCAGATCCTGCATTCTACCTTTTGGGGATCATCTGAAACGAATCCCAGCCACGTATACTTCTTGTCCCAGTCTCTGTTATATGAGCAAAGTCTCTTTTTTTGCCTCCATTTCCTTGTTTTTCTTAGCTAGCTAAACAACTTGTATCAGTAATATTGGCGGTCTTTCTTCTGACTACTCGAGTGACTGACGTCACAGACACAGCTTGCCCCGGCCTCGCTCAGACAGGTGACAGGCAGCGCGACTCGCGAGACTCGAGTGAGCTGCTCGGCATTCTCGGCTGGAGATGCATCCAGCTGCAGGACCACAGCACAGACACTCTCAGGACCGCGACACTTTGCGGACCCACACTCTCCAGACCCTCGCTCCCATTGGCTGATTTGGGTCACGTGACCGTCCCACTCCAATTCAGCCATTGGGTGGGACGGTCACGTGACCCAAATCAGCCAATGGAAGCGTGGGTCTGGAGAGTGTGGGTCCGCAAAGTGTCGCGGTCCTGAGTGTGTCGGTGCTGTGGTCCTGCAGCTGGATACTATTGCTCGGCTGCGCAATGCATTGGTTTGTGACGTCGCCCGATTTTTTAATTTTAAATATAAGAGGGTATTGGAACGAGGCATTCAATTAACAACATTTAAAAAACAATTTAAATAATAATCTTCTAATTATTTAATTTCTTTATTTTTTTTTATCTTTGAATTGTGGGA
>NC_140173.1:29916078-29933578 GCF_963971535.1 Notolepis coatsorum | reverse complement strand
AAATCTTTTTAATTTATTTTTATGAATTAATTTAAATTATTTTTTTTTTTTTATTATATTACTTTTTTTCTTTTCTTTTTTTAACCTTTAGGGGGGGGGGGGGGGCTCACGTTTAAATCTCGCACAGGGCCTCGCATTTCTCCCAGACGGCGCTGCGTACAATATAACTCCTATGGCATACAGACCCTCATATGCACCTTTGATCACACTGCCTACTTATTCAGAGTTAATTATATTGTTTACACTGATTATTTTAACCTTTTCTGCTATACTATAATTGTATTGCCTATACTTATTTCTTCTACTATTACCCTGCCCATACCTGAACCCCCCCCCCCCCCTCCCCCATGCTGATATGATGCCTGCATTTCAACCACAGGGTTCAATAAAGGAATATCTTATCTTATCATATCTTATCTTATCTTAACTCATTCGTGGCCAATAACAAGTAAACTCATGTTTCGCCACCAACGCTTGAGATGCAATAACGAGTAAACTTGTTTTTTTGGATCCTTTGATCTTTTTCCTTTGATCCCCGTTCTAAACGGTCATCCGGATCACTCTAGGTGTCCCTGGCTCATTTGCCTACGTTGAAATTACAATGCCGATCGAATCTCACCAAGTGGCAGTATCGCCTACGTTTTGAACTCTGATAGTCCAGTTCAGACATAGTCTCTACTGATTGCTTTCTGTCCTGACTCTTTCTGAGGGGGAGGAGCTCTTCAGAGCAATCGCTAGGAGATCTGCTCGCCTCAAAACCTATAGTTTCCCGTAAACACGAGTAATTACATATAAACGAGTAATCGCGATCGCCGATGGGATCATTGGAATTATAATTACCTTCTGGCTAGGGTAAGGTATATTCTATGTCTATTTTACCGAACCTGAAACATGTTTCTGTAACGATCACAGTGTCTTATTTTACCAGACCTGAACCAAGCTTTTTCTAACAATCACATTTTTGGGGTAAGACTACCCCCCCCCCCCCCCATGATTTTGTGAAGGCACATATGCACATGTTATATACCTTTGATTTGGGAGTATTTGGGGTTTCAGGGGATCAACCAGAACGATTTGGGCTTATTGCATATAGTGCGTCTTATCTCGTGATCTATGGAAAAAGACTGGATTATTTTGGAAATGGGCGATGTTTAGCGTGTAATAAACTAGTACAAACTGTGTGTAGAAACAAACTATTTTTTACATGTTGGACTAGAAATAGTGTCTGTCAAATGAGCCATACTATTGTCTCCATAGCTATAATATAGAATATACAATAGCTCCGCAAAGATCGTGAAATATCGTGAAAATGGTCAAGAAAAGCTGGCAGATGGGGAAAGCTGTGGCGCTCAAAGAGTTAAGAGACACAACTTCTAAACAAACTATTTGGTGATAAGTTGTATATATATATATATATATATACACAGTATAATGGAATTATTGTAGGCCTACATGACTATCACACTGTGCAGTTGTTTTCAGTAATATATGGGTAGACTATAGGGTGAGGTATGTAGTTATGATTACAGTGTAAGGCAGATGTAGACGGTGAAGGTAGTATAAACTGAGTATAGGCAACAGAGTTCATAGTTGGGGTCCATAAGAATGTGGCCACTTTCATACAGATATATTATCAGAATACTGTATGGCCACTTTCATACAGATATATTATCAGAATACTGTATGGCCACTTTCATACAGATATAGTATCAGAATACCGTATGGCCACTTTCATACAGATATATTATCAGAATACCATATGGCCACTTTCATACAGATATAGTATCAGAATACCGTATGGCCACTTTCATACAGATATATTATCAGAATACCGTATGGCCACTTTCATACAGATATAGTATCAGAATACCATATGGCGGCTTCCAGTTTCGATCAGCAAGCGCATGGCTGGTTGACTTTGGGGAGCTCAGCAACCACGCCACATTAAGACTGATTACGTTTTTATTTTTATACCATCCGCTTTTATTTTACGTTAGAAACATGTCTAAACAGACAAAGACCATGATGGGAACGCTGAACGCCGTTGATAAGGACTTCATTAGGTCTATATTCCGTGAGGAAATAGAGGCTATCGTGGCTAAGCTAACCGGGAGGGTGGATGAACTACAGGAAACTGTGGCAAGCGTTGAAGCACGGTTAGCCGTGGTGGAGGAGAGTTGGCTGATACCAACTCCACTGAGATATCGTCCTTGGAGGGTAAGCTGCAGGCTTATGAAATGAAGACGGAATGAAGATGTAATGTTAGAGTATGCGGGTTGAAGTGGAGGAGGACGCGCCGATTAAGTTCCTCGAGAAAATTATACCACAGTGGTTCCCGAAGCTAGCCTGCCCTGAGATAGAAAGAGCGCACAGGATCTTCAGAGCCGCTACCCCGATGAAAAGCGAGCGTACAAACCCACGCACATTCATCTTCTGCTGCCTGAGGTTCCAGACAAGACAGGATATACTAAAGGAGGCCAGGTTGAATCCTCCGGTGGTGAACGGCCGTACTCTGAGATTCGCCGCAGATTTGAGTGACTACACAGCGAGGCGACGCAGAGCTTTCGCCAGAGCCATGGATCTAGCACGTTAAAGGGCGGTGGAGGTATACCTATTGTTCCCGGTAACGCTGAAGGTAAAAACGGGACGAGGAGCTGTGTCGTGCAACCGTCTATTCAAGTCACCATCCGAGGCGGAGGACTTCATTCGGAAAAGCAATACAAACATCCCGGCTGAGAGGAACAGACCGCCCCCGGTGGAGCAGACCTCGAGCAACGGAGAGTGAGGGGCCGGAGCAGGTACTTGAGGCTGGCTTCACACGAGGCCTGCTAACATGCTAGCTATCCAAGCTAGCGGCCATGAAGAGTGGAGCGGGTTTCACACATGTGCTGCTAGCATACCAGCTAACCAGGCTAGCGGCTCTGGAGCACAAGGGCTGGTAGCATACCAGCTAGCTATCCAACTATTGTAAACACTACCGGCCGCAGTTTTTTCAGTCCTCAGAACGGTAAAATTCGATTTCTCTATACGGTATTGTCTCAGTTACGGGCATGAATATTGACAATTTGAAATGTAATTCAGACAACCTTTATTCCCTTTTTCTAAATCGTTACAATATAAACATTTTGGTATGGTTAAGTTACGTAATTTGGTTGTGGTTGCTGGGACCCGGTCACAGTGCCAACTGATGTCGACATCGGACAAGATATTTGAAGGGGGGAGGGGGATTTTTGTTTTTCTTTTTTTGTGACTTGCTCTATTATGTGTTTGCTCTCGCCCAACAGGACCTTGGCGTGGGGATGTGTATATGTTATAGTGCTCTACTTCAGCAAGGAATCACGTTCAGTCATACTGCAACCTGGTTGGATTATGGCTAATTTAAACATATTGATCTGGAATACAGGGGGTCTTAATATTCCACATAAATGCACAAGTGTACTAACATGGTTCAAAAGGCAGGAGGTGGATGTCGCTTTGCTGAGTTTAATGGCTGACAGTGCAAGACTTGCAAACACATTTTATCATAACATAAGCTCCTCTTCTTTTAGCACTAAGTCCCGTGGAGTAGCCATAGTAGCTAAGCGAAAGTTGAATATTAAACTATTAGACGTGTGGTCTGATGCAGATGGTCGAATTACTACTGCTAAGATGGAATACTCTAACAGGAAAATTGCTCCGATAGCCGCCTACGCCCCTAATGTGTATGACGCTAACTGTTATACTGTACTCACTACAGAGATGTTGAAACTACCCGAGTACTCATTTATAGTGGGTGCTGATTTCAATGCCATTTGGGATCCATTGATTGATAAGTCCAGTAGCGCTGAAACCCACGATCAGAAGCAAGCGACCGCGGCCCTACGTGCCTAGTCTAAAGACAGGGGTAATTGATATGTGGCGGTTACTCAACCCAACCGCGCAAGACTACTCTTTTTTCTCCGCGAGACATAAGACTTTTTCCAGAATTGATTATGTTTTTTCTTCCTCTAGGCTATTCGATAGCTTTGACGTTGACTTGAGGCCCATTGCACTGTCAGACCACAAATACATCCTCCTTAAGGGTTCACTCAGTAAAATAACATCCTGTGCCCCTAGATGGCGCTTTAACTCAATGCTGCTGAAGAACGAGGAATTCAACCTGCAATTTAAGGAGAAGCTCATTGAATTCCTGCAGTTTAATGCTGGATCGGTACAGGATCCCAGAATTGTATGGAATTCAATTAAGGGGTTTATTATAAGTAACACCACTCTATTTGCTTAAAATCTCTGCAAGGGACGTCTCTCCAAGTTGGTAGATTTGGAAGAGCTTCATAAAACAATGATGTCTTCTATGCAGCACAACTACTCTAGCCGACTGGAGCTCCAAATTAACACTTTCTATGCCACTCACGAGTTTTCTCTGAATTATTAATATCTCGTTGAAAGCCACTCACGAGATTTCTCTGATTTTTTTTTAGCGATCTGAAATCGCGAGCCTACCCTAGTCTACCCGAGAGCCGCCGGTGATTAGATGTAGAAAAAAGCACCCCCTATCATCTCCCAAGTGACATAAGGGATTTTGAAATGGACTCAATGAAAATGGATGGGGAAAAAAATCCTGTACTCCACATTTTCCAGACCACTGATGCAGCCAGGGTTATCCGAGTTCATTCTGGAGCCTCTGAGCCCCACGGAATCATGTGTTCTACTGTATCACGTGATCTATCTTAAATTGTATTTAACACTGTATTTTGTATTTTGTTTTGTTTTGTTTTTTTGTTTTCTGTTTCTTTGCTTGCATGTAATTTTAGCCATCGTAATTGTTAGTTTCATTGTATATTGTATGTTGAGTACTGGCTTTTAATAATTCTGTTTTGCAATAATTGTTTTTGTATGTTTTTTTGTGTGGATCCCGGGAAGACTAGCTGGTTGCCATGGCACCAGCTAATGGGGATCCGTAATAAAATCAAAATCAAAATCTATACACTTATCGATTTTTTCGAATGGTGATCAGGAATTTGGAATATACCAGTTGGATACCATCTGATGTCAGGTAAGGAATCTATGTTATCAGTGTTAGGATAATCAGACTCATTTTGATGAAGATATAAGCTGTTTTGTGAAATGTCCACTATCGGTTTCACTGTAAAAATCCAAGAGGAAATGAACACAGCGATTATCCGTGCGCGGCTCGAATGGGCGTGCGTGTACGTATAATATTGATCATCTAGCGTTTATTTGAAAACGATTCATAAATAGGCCGACAAATATCAACGTTCTGGAATATTCCAGTAAAAGATGATTATTATAGAATGGCCCAGAATGGACTGTTTTTTACCTCAAAACGGGTGCTTTTCAAAATGCTCTCAAACGGAAATGAAGCGATAAAAAACCAATCTGCCTTGACAGCACTGACTGGAAAAGGATTATTTGATAAGCGACGGGCAGATTAGACACATAGCCATAATTTTAAACATAGATTAGGCGATATTAAGGTTAACATTGGCGCCGATGGTGGCATTCAAGCGCTAACTCTGGCGCCACCTCGTGGCACTGACAGTGTTAAGGTGGTGAAAAAGGAGATTAACTAAATTTTAAGACAACAGTCTGAATTTCAAATGCACAGAACAAGACAACACTACTACTTTCATGGCTCTAGACCTAGTTACCTACTAGCTATGAAGATACGGGCCAGTGAACAATTTGCGGATATCACTGCCATTAAGAACCAACAGGGGGATAAACCACCAACCCCAACAAAATCAACGATACATTTCGCTCGTTTTATTCCAACCTGTGCAAGTCAGAAGTGGGCTTTGATCATACCAAGCTGGAGGACTATCTTAGTCAAATTAACTTACTACAAATCTCAGAGGATGACGCTAAACGGTTAGCTGCACCTATCACACTAGATGAGCTTAGGGAGGCGATTGCTGACATGCAGCGGGGCAAGGCTCCTGGTTGGGACGGCATTCCACCGGAACTCTATATTGCGTTCTGGGATGTACTCGGTCCCTTATTACTTTCAATGATTTTACACTCAGTCAAAGAGGGCAATTTTTCCAGGGATGTCAATATGGCACTTATATCTGTCCTACTCAAGAAAGATAAGGATCCCACCGAGTGTGGCAGCTATCGACCCTTAAGTCTCCTCTGAGCCGATCTCAAGTTATATGCTAAGGTGCTAGCCATCCGACTTCAAAAGCATATGACATCTCTGGTTAACCCTGATCAGACTGGCTTTATAAGAGGCCGACTGGTCACGGATAATATCAGACGGTTACTGCACGTGATTGATGCCAGCAAGGATGTCGCAACCCCTACGGCTGTCATGTCCTTAGACGCGATGAAGGCCTTTGACAGATTGGAGTGGTCTTATTTGTGGGCAGTCCTTAGAAGGATGAGGTTAGGTGAGGGATTCATTCACATGATCAAAGTTATCTACACAGGGCCTTCGGCCATGATCTTAACAGGGAAACTCTGCTCGCCACTCTTCTCTGTCTCGCGCTCTTCTAGACAGGGTTGTACTCTTAGTCCCGGACTCTTTGCTTTATCACTCGAACCTCTAGCTCAGTACATAAGACAATCCCAGATTATATCCCCTGTGTCAATTAAAAGCACACATCACCATATCAGCTTATACGCAGATGATGTACTCCTATTTATGCAGAACCCTGCCGTCTCTCTACCTCATCTTCTCCAAGTAATAGATGATTTTGGCAGTATATCTGGATTTAAGATCAACTGGCCAAAATCAGCCTTCCTTCCACTCAATGAGACTGCGAAGGCAACCATCCTTCCAGCAAACATACTCATGGTAGAGCACTTTAAGTGTTTTGGGATTGAAATATTCCCCACTATTAGCCAGACAGTAAAGTATAACTACTCCAGCTTGGGTGACAAGATTGCAAATTATTTCAACAGGTGGTCCAAATAAAAAAACTCATTACAGGCTGTGCCTCAATAATTAAGATGAATGTTTTACCCAGAATTAACTTTATCAGCTACATGCTACCGTTATCTCCTCCTGTTGGTTACTGGCAAAAACTGCACTCTGCTGCATATAAATTCGTCTGGAACAACAAACGCCCACGCTTAAAGAGATCCACTTCACAGAGGAGTAAACTCGACGGGGGTTTAGCATTTCCAGACTTCAAATATTATTTTCAAGCTTACTCTTTGAGACCTCTCATCACTTGGTTTGACGCTCAAGCAGCTGTGTCCTGGCGACCATTGGAGGAGAAGATAGTAACCCCTTATAGACTTCAGGATATTGTGTATACCAACATTTCAATTAAGCAATGTAAATTACGATAAATTACCAGATTTGGCGTGACACCCAGAAAGAGTGCACTAACCGCCATAAATGGCACACGCATTCCCCCCTATTTAATAACAATTTAATACTTATTGGACAACAACCCATTAGGTACGCTAGATGGGAAAAGAAAGGCATCCATACATTGGGGGACATCTTTGATAACTCTGGTCTCGGATCTTTCCAGGATATATCCAACAGATAAGATCTCCCCGGAACCTCCTTTTTCTTTTATTTACAAATGAGAGCAGCTCTGAAGGCTCATGGTGTTCCATGGGACGTTTCACTAGTCCACAAATTATTTTATGACAGGGAGACATCGATAGGCTTCGTCTCTGACTTTTATCGCCACTTACTTATGTCCTACCCCTAGATACGATTTGGAGAAAGGATATCCCTGAGTTGGATATAGATTTTGATTGGGATGCAGTCTGGGAAAATATTCGGCTATCATCACGCAACCCAGATCACCAACAGATTCATCTAAATCTTGTTCATATGACTTATTTGACCCCCAGGCGATTGAACCTAATGGGTCTCAGACCTGACTCTCGATGTACCTTATGTCCAAACGGTGCCATTGGAACATATGGAGGGGAGAACGAGCGAGTGTTCATGTCCATTATTTTTCTTTTTGTTTTTTTTGTATTTGATTTTGTTTTTGCTTATATATTTAATTATATATGTTTCGGGGTCCCTCTGGCTGTGGATCTGGTGGTTGTGGGCTCGGGCCGGGGGGGGCCGTGGTTCGGGGTCTCTGCGGGTCAAGGCATCAAAGAGGCGTCGTGCTTTGGCTCGCGGGGGTGCCGGACTGTGGGCCCTCCGGGTTGAGATCCATGGCTGCCGGATCTGGAGATGGAGGGTGCTCAGGAGGTCCACTATACAGTAAGGGGTTAAGTCCTACTCCTTACATAGAATTTAAGTGGTGACTTATTTAATTTATACTCTGTTTTAATATTTTGTTAGTCCAATTCATTATCATTTTGTGTTATTATTATTACTACTGTTATTGTCATGTGAAGTCCTGTCTATTATTGTTGTTTATAATTATAATTACCGTATTGTGTTGTGTCTTGTCTTGTTTTTGAAAAAAAAGAAGAAAATTAATAAAGATTTGATCGGAAAAAAAGAATACTGTATGGCCACTTTCCTACCGGTATAGATGTTTTATATGACATATACTGTATATATATATATATATATATATATATATATATATATATATATATATATATATATATATATATATATATATATATATATATATATATATGTTTTCCCTGCCTTACAACACCCATTTCAGTTGTGCTTCTGGTAGATATGACATTATGTAACAAAAAAATCCACTATTTAAACCCTCATCTTATGACACATGACTCATGGTTACGATCAGACCGGCTTTGGCTCTTTTCTTGCGGCCAAGCCTACTTTTGGTGGAAAATAACCCACTCCCTTCCTATAGATCACTATTGTATTTGGCCTGTATAAAAACTCAGCAGGATGCTTACTGAATATATGTCTATAAGATGTGTTACCTACTGAATATATGTCTAGTCGATGTGTTACCTACTGAATATATGTCTAGTAGATGTGTTACCTACTGAATATATGTCTAGTCGATGTGTTACCTACTGAATATATGTCTAGTAGATGTGTTACCTACTGAATATATGTCTAGTAGATGTGTTACCTGTTGAATATATGTCTAGTAGATGTGTTACCTACTGAATATATGTCTAGTGGATGTGTTACCTACTGAATATATGTCTAGTAGATGTGTTACCTACTGAATATATGTCTAGTAGATGTGTTACCTACTGAATATATGTCTAGTAGATGTGTTACCTACTGAATATATGTCTAGTAGATGTGTTACCTACTGAATATATGTCTAGTAGATGTGTTACCTACTGAATATATGTCTAGTAGATGTGTTACCTGCTGAATATATGTCTAGTCGATGTGTTACCTACTGAATATATGTCTAGTAGATGTGTTACCTACTGACTATATGTCTAGTAGATGTGTTACCTACTGAATATATGTCTAGTAGATGTGTTACCTGCTGAATATATGTCTAGTAGATGTGTTACCTACTGAATATATGTCTATTAGATGTGTTACCTACTGAATATATGTCTTGTAGATGTGTTACCTGCTGAATATATGTCTAGTCGATGTGTTACCTGCTGAATATATGTCTAGTAGATGTGTTACCTGCTGAATATATGTCTAGTCGATGTGTTACCTGCTGAATATATGTCTAGTAGATGTGTTACCTACTGAATATATGTCTAGTAGATGTGTTACCAACTGAATATATGTCTAGTAGATGTGTTACCTACTGAATATATGTCTATAAGATGTGTTACCTACTGAATATATGTCTAGTAGATGTGTTACATACTGAATATATGTCTAGTAGATGTGTTACCTACTGAATATATGTCTAGTAGATGTGTTACCTACTGAATATATGTCTAGTGGATGTGTTACCTGCTGAATATATGTCTAGTAGATGTGTTACCTACTGAATATATGTCTAGTAGATGTGTTACCTACTGAATATATGTCTAGTAGATGTGTTACCTGCTGAATATATGTCTAGTAGATGTGTTACCTACTGAATATATGTCTTGTAGATGTGTTACCTACTGAATATATGTCTAGTAGATGTGTTACCTACTGAATATATGTCTAGTAGATGTGTTACCTACTGAATATATGTCTAGTAGATGTGTTACCTACTGAATATATGTCTAGTAGATGTGTTACCTGCTGAATATATGTCTAGTCGATGTGTTACCTACTGAATATATGTCTAGTAGATGTGTTACCTACTGACTATATGTCTAGTAGATGTGTTACCTACTGAATATATGTCTAGTAGATGTGTTACCTGCTGAATATATGTCTAGTAGATGTGTTACCTACTGAATATATGTCTAGTAGATGTGTTACCTACTGAATATATGTCTAGTAGATGTGTTACCTGCTGAATATATGTCTAGTCGATGTGTTACCTGCTGAATATATGTCTAGTAGATGTGTTACCTGCTGAATATATGTCTAGTCGATGTGTTACCTGCTGAATATATGTCTAGTAGATGTGTTACCTACTGAATATATGTCTAGTAGATGTGTTACCAACTGAATATATGTCTAGTAGATGTGTTACCTGCTGAATATATGTCTAGTCGCTGTGTTACCTACTGAATATATGTCTATAGGATGTGTTACCTACTGAATATATGTCTAGTAGATGTGTTACCTACTGAATATATGTCTATAAGATGTGTTACCTACTGAATATATGTCTAGTAGATGTGTTACCTGCTGAATATATGTCTAGTAGATGTGTTACCTGCTGAATATATGTCTAGTAGATGTGTTACCTGCTGAATATATGTCTAGTAGATGTGTTACCTGTTGAATATATGTCTAGTAGATGTGTTACCTACTGAATATATGTCTAGTAGATGTGTTACCTACTGAATATATGTCTATAAGATGTGTTACCTACTGAATATATGTCTAGTAGATGTGTTACCTGCTGAATATATGTCTAGTCGATGTGTTACCTGCTGAATATATGTCTAGTAGATGTGTTACCTGCTGAATATATGTCTAGTCGATGTGTTACCTGCTGAATATATGTCTAGTAGATGTGTTACCTACTGAATATATGTCTAGTAGATGTGTTACCAACTGAATATATGTCTAGTAGATGTGTTACCTGCTGAATATATGTCTAGTCGCTGTGTTACCTACTGAATATATGTCTATAGGATGTGTTACCTACTGAATATATGTCTAGTAGATGTGTTACCTACTGAATATATGTCTATAAGATGTGTTACCTACTGAATATATGTCTAGTAGATGTGTTACCTGCTGAATATATGTCTAGTAGATGTGTTACCTGCTGAATATATGTCTAGTAGATGTGTTACCTGCTGAATATATGTCTAGTAGATGTGTTACCTGTTGAATATATGTCTAGTAGATGTGTTACCTACTGAATATATGTCTAGTAGATGTGTTACCTACTGAATATATGTCTATAAGATGTGTTACCTACTGAATATATGTCTAGTAGATGTGTTACCTGCTGAATATATGTCTAGTGGATGTGTTACCTACTGAATATATGTCTAGTAGATGTGTTACCTACTGAATATATGTCTATAAGATGTGTTACCTACTGAATATATGTCTAGTAGATGTGTTACCTGCTGAATATATGTCTAGTGGATGTGTTACCTACTGAATATATATCTAGTAGATGTGTTACCTACTGAATATATGTCTAGTAGATGTGTTACCTACTGAATATATGTCTAGTAGATGTGTTACCTACTGAATATATGTCTAGTAGATGTGTTACCTGCTGAATATATGTCTAGTAGATGTGTTACCTGCTGAATATATGTCTAGTAGATGTGTTACCTGCTGAATATATGTCTAGTAGATGTGTTACCTGTTGAATATATGTCTAGTAGATGTGTTACCTACTGAATATATGTCTAGTAGATGTGTTACCTACTGAATATATGTCTATAAGATGTGTTACCTACTGAATATATGTCTAGTAGATGTGTTACCTGCTGAATATATGTCTAGTGGATGTGTTACCTACTGAATATATGTCTAGTAGATGTGTTACCTACTGAATATATGTCTATAAGATGTGTTACCTACTGAATATATGTCTAGTAGATGTGTTACCTGCTGAATATATGTCTAGTGGATGTGTTACCTACTGAATATATGTCTAGTAGATGTGTTACCTACTGAATATATGTCTAGTAGATGTGTTACCTACTGAATATATGTCTAGTAGATGTGTTACCTGCTGAATATATGTCTAGTAGATGTGTTACCTACTGAATATATGTCTAGTAGATGTGTTACCAACTGAATATATGTCTAGTAGATGTGTTACCTGCTGAATATATGTCTAGTCGCTGTGTTACCTACTGAATATATGTCTATAGGATGTGTTACCTACTGAATATATGTCTAGTAGATGTGTTACCTACTGAATATATGTCTATAAGATGTGTTACCTACTGAATATATGTCTAGTAGATGTGTTACCTGCTGAATATATGTCTAGTAGATGTGTTACCTGCTGAATATATGTCTAGTAGATGTGTTACCTGCTGAATATATGTCTAGTAGATGTGTTACCTGTTGAATATATGTCTAGTAGATGTGTTACCTACTGAATATATGTCTAGTAGATGTGTTACCTACTGAATATACGTCTATAAGATGTGTTACCTACTGAATATATGTCTAGTAGATGTGTTACCTGCTGAATATATGTCTAGTGGATGTGTTACCTACTGAATATATGTCTAGTAGATGTGTTACCTACTGAATATATGTCTATAAGATGTGTTACCTACTGAATATATGTCTAGTAGATGTGTTACCTGCTGAATATATGTCTAGTGGATGTGTTACCTACTGAATATATATCTAGTAGATGTGTTACCTACTGAATATATGTCTAGTAGATGTGTTACCTACTGAATATATGTCTATACGATGTGTTACCTACTGAATATATGTCTAGTAGATGTGTTACCTGCTGAATATATGTCTAGTAGATGTGTTACCTGCTGAATATATGTCTAGTAGATGTGTTACCTGCTGAATATATGTCTAGTAGATGTGTTACCTGTTGAATATATGTCTAGTAGATGTGTTACCTACTGAATATATGTCTAGTAGATGTGTTACCTACTGAATATATGTCTATAAGATGTGTTACCTACTGAATATATGTCTAGTAGATGTGTTACCTGCTGAATATATGTCTAGTGGATGTGTTACCTACTGAATATATGTCTAGTAGATGTGTTACCTACTGAATATATGTCTAGTAGATGTGTTACCTACTGAATATATGTCTAGTAGATGTGTTACCTGCTGAATATATGTCTAGTAGATGTGTTACCTACTGAATATATGTCTAGTCGATGTGTTACCTACTGAATATATGTCTAGTCGATGTGTTACCTACTGAATATATGTCTAGTCGATGTGTTACCTACTGAATATATGTCTAGTAGATGTGTTACCTACTGAATATATGTCTAGTAGATGTGTTACCTGCTGAATATATGTCTAGTAGATGTGTTACCTGCTGAATGGGAACATGACAAAATATTAAAACATAAATAAACTGAACGCTTATATATTGAGCAACTTTCTCAGCGTCAGTTCAGTTGTTGCTCTGTGTAACTACATTCAATTACAGACTCTAATAATCTGCAGTGCAGTTTCAATACAGTTTAACGACTTGTTCAAAGTGGTTTTAGTTTGACAAGCTACATTTATCTGAGAGTGGTTTACATTTACTTTAACTACTTATAGTTGTGACCGTTTGAGAGTGGTTTCCCCAACACTGCTGATCAATACATGCGTGTTTGTTTCCTCACTGATGTATGTGTACCTCATCGTCAATACAGGTGTTTGCCATAAAGTATTATATGTTAGTGCATTATGCATGTCACTTAGGCATTAGGAATGGCATGAAACGTGTCCTCTACTCAAGCACTTGTTCTCTGTGTACCAGGTCCCTTAAGAGTGACCAAAGCCAGCGGACAGCAGGGTATGAAGAAAAGCTGTCAGCCGGACACGGATGAGGAGAGGAAAGGAGATGAGATGAGGGGAGAGGAGAGGAGAGGAGAGGAGAGGAGAGGAGAGGAGAGGAGAGGAGAGGAGAGGAGAGGAGAGGAGAGGAGAGGAGAGGAGATGAGAGGAGAGGAGAGGAGAGGAGAGGGAGGAGATGAGAGAGGAGATGAGGGGAGAGGAGAGATGAGAGAGGAGAGGAGAGGAGAGGAGAGGAGAGGAGAGGAGAGGAGAGGAGAGGAGAGGAGAGGAGAGGAGAGGAGAGGAGAGGAGAGGAGAGCTGAGAGAGGAGATGAGAGAGGAGATGAGAGAGGAGATGAGGGGAGAGGAGAGCTGAGAGAGGAGAGGAGAGACATTTGCATGTTCCTGGTATCTAGGGACATCTATGGGCCTCAGGGAATGTATTCCCAGTGTCAGAAATATTGTGTCTGTTACTAGGCTTGAGTAAATTGTAATGAACCAAAGGAGAACATAAATTATTGATGGTGAATAACACCATGCTAACATTGACCAGACGTGAACAATTCTGAGCCACTGAGATCATCCAGCACCTTCTTGCAATCAAGTGTACAAAAAATCGAAGCTAATTAATAAAGGGCAGATGATTTACAGTTTTTTTTGTAGATACAGTACTGCATTTTGCCATCCGGACACATAATTTTTTATTTGTATCTACTTTTTCTCCCATTTTCTATTTTTCTCCCATCCCAATTTCGTATTTTGTCCAATTCACCCCTCCCCTGTCTCGAACGTTGTTAGACCATGCCTCCCACTGGCCGGCTGCAATGTGGACAAAGCCTTGCATCACGTGTCCCCTCCGGTACACGAGGAGGCAGCCGTCGCATCTTTTCACCTGCACAGCGCGATCTCTCAGTGGCGAGGAGTAACGCGTGGGAGGCTCACGCTGCCCCCGATACTTCCTGATTCTGCTGTACAGGCGCACCAACCGACCTGTAGGAGTCGCTGGTCACAACGTCCGATCCCCACCCACCAGCTTCCCACCCCTAACACTGCCAATTGTGTTAGTATGAACGGCCAGCCAAGCTGGTAGCAATGCCGAGAGCTGGGCTCGAACCCAGCATCTCCTGCATTAGTGGCAAGCGCCTTGCCCACTGTGCCACTTAGCCGCCCCCGGACACATGCAATTTGAAATATGAATCTGGATTTAGTACCACCAGGCGCCCATAACAGGGCAGCAAAGACTGTGAATGAAACGTCCAGGTTTGTTGGACCCGTGAAAAAGAATGTTGATAAATTATTTCACGCCAGACGGCTCCAAGTTTGACAGGGGCTGGCGTGAGCTGGGTAGTGTAGTTTTATTAAATGCTAAAGCCCATCGAAAGCCCTGGGACTCTTCTTTCATAGGACTACACACACAGCTATGACAGCTTCCTTTATCTAAATCATCCAGTTTCCGCCCGGGATGCGCCGAGATATTTATGAACTCATATGTAGCTAGTAACGCTTAAAATAATTGGTAAACAAGCATAGTGCTGAAAATATACACTTTGACTGCTGTTTTGATAGGGTTAGGGTCTTTACTCTTGGCTACATTCGAAAAGAAAATGTTACATTAATTACCGGACCGCTCGGGCTTAAGCCTGGTTCTTGTGAGCAGGGACAAAGTTAGCTTAAGCCTGGTTCTTGTGAGCAGGGACAAAGTTAGTTTAAGCCTGGTTCTTGTGAGCAGGGACACAGTTAGTTTAAGCCTGGTTCTTGTGAGCAGGGACAAAGTTAGTTTAAGCCTGGTTCTTGTGAGCAGGGACAAAGTTAGTTTAAGCCTGGTTCTTGTGAGCAGGGACAAAGTTAGTTTAAGCCTGGTTCTTGTGAGCAGGGACAACGTTAGTTTAAGCCTGGTTCTTGTGAGCAGGGACAAAGTTAGTTTAAGCCTGGTTCTTGTGAGTATGGACAAAGTTATGTTACAACCATCAATGCTGTGTAGAGCCTAGCGTCAGAAACACACACTTTCTTGGGAATGATATTGTTATGATAAAATATCTTTAGGCATGTAAATGACAGTGGCTTCTATGCTAAGTTCACTAAAACATAATGCTAGCATGTCGCCTTTTCAATAGAGGCTTATCATGGTGGGTGGAGTATACTAGTTTGTTGTCCTGAGGAAACCTTGTACCTCCAAGTACCTGTTACTCCTATTGAAGTATTCCTGATTAGGGCTGGGCGATAATTTACGATAAAACGATAATGATAATTATCGCAATTAGGGATGCTCGATATTGGCTTTTTTACCGATACCGATATACCGATATTGTCCAACTCTTAATTTCCGATACCGATATCAACCGATACCGATATATGCAGGGTTCCCCCCCCAAAAAAAACTGAATAATTTCAGGTAATTAACATTACATATCTCGTGTTGTGGAATTAACACAACATTATGCATACTTTTGACAATAAATAAAATCAGAATTTGTTCTTACTTGCTTGCGTGGGTAAATAAAGGTTATAGAAATATAAAAAAAAAAAAAAAAAATTGAAAACCGATACCGATATTTTCCGATATCACATTTTAATGCCAATATCGGCCGATAATATCGGACATCCCTAATCGCGATATATTTTAATAATCGATATCGATTGATAATAAAAATACCAAAATATATATATATATATGTTTTGTGTGACTTGCAACAGGGCAGTTTTAAAACCAGAGACAGTGGACAGACTTGTCTTTCTTGCCTGCAACTTAAAGTAATGGCTTTGCTTGTCCAAATGACAATACTGACCAAAAGTTTGCTTTCTAATTTAAAATACAGTTTGAAACCGTCTGTACACAGTAGGCTATGTGTGCTAGCAGAGCTAGTCTCCAGTCACGAGTCACGGTGCACATGTGCGGTGCAGCGTTTCCGTTAGCCGGTAATTACCGGTATTTGACCGGCAAAATCTGTTGAAGTCCGACATATTTAATCTCTCCGGTCATAATGTCCGGTGAAAATAATTCCCTCTAAACACAATTAGATTATTTGAATTGTATTAATTTTAAAATAGGCTAAAATTAAATAGCCTATGCGATGAACGAAACAATCATTACGTTTGTCGTTGCTTCACCAAGCAGCCGGTCTAATAATGACATCCTGCTGTCAGCGCGAGCTGATATATTTACGTGAAGCATGGCTTGGCAGGGTGCAGTACTCCAATTCAGCCATTGGCAATTCAGCTGTTGGGTGGGGGCGCTGCTGACACCGCTGCTCTGCTCTGCCTGCTCCAAGTGCTCCATGCTTCACGTAAATATATCAGCAGCCAGCTCGCGCTGACACAGCGGTGTCATTATTAGACCGGCTGCTTGGTGAAGCAACGACAAATGTAATGATTGTTTCGTTCATCGCATAGGCTATTTAATTTTAGCCTATTTTAATACAATTCAAATAATCAAATTGTGCTTAGAGGGAATTATTTTCACCGGACATTATGAGCAGCACCAAGTCGTTGGGAGGTGGAGATATACATCACGGCGCAAACCCACGATAATGTTGCCGTCTCTCTCTGCCAAATTTCTCAGTTCTTCGCTTGATATAATTAATACAAATGTCCAATATA
>NC_140173.1:29906078-29913578 GCF_963971535.1 Notolepis coatsorum | reverse complement strand
GCAGAAATAAGCCCCCGGAGCAGAGCAGAGCCACGCAGAACAGCAGACAGTCTGGACTGAGACTAGAGACCACAACATACAGTCTGGACTGAGACTAAAGACCACAACATACAGTCTGGACTGAGACTAAAGACCACAACATACAGTCTGGACTGAGACTAAAGACCACAACATACAGTCTGGACTGAGACTAAAGACCACAACATACAGTCTGGACTGAGACTAAAGACCACAACATACAGTCTGGACTGAGACTAAAGACCACAGCATACAGTCTGGACTGAGACTAAAGACAACATACAGTCTGGACTGAGACTAAAGACCACAACATACAGTCTGGACTGAGACTAAAGACAACAACATACAGTCTGGACTGAGACTAAAGACAACATACAGTCTGGACTGAGACTAAAGACCACAACATACAGTCTGGACTGAGACTAAAGACAACATACAGTCTGGACTGAGACTAAAGACAACATACAGTCTGGACTGAGACTAAAGACAACATACAGTCTGGACTGAGACTAAAGACCACAACATACAGTCTGGACTGAGACTAAAGATCACAACATACAGTCTAGACCAGGGGTGGGCAATACATTTTTACAAGGGGCCACATGATAAACCTGAACTGTGTTGGAGGGCCAAACCAATGATAACTTGAACTTAATTCTGCTCAATATTCATTATTTATCTCCCATTGTAAAAATTGACCGCGGGCCGTAATTGCCCAGGTCTGGTCTAGACTGAGACTGAGGACAACCGGATCACAGCCGGGACCAGAGGAAGATGATCCTGGGAGCAGCTGGAGTTGGGACAGGCCACATGGAGATGAATTCCAAACACAAGATAAAAAAACAAGGGGAAATAAAAACATGTTTACTGGATGGGTGAACAGATGGAATGATCCGAAGGTATCTAGGTTCGAGTCCCATCACTGTTCTGTTATCTTCTCATCACAACCTTTGATTCCTCTCCAATAAACCAATCACTCCATCCGCGCGTCAATGAATCAACTAAGTCAATATGCAATTTTAATTAAAAAAATATTAATTATATTAAAATATTATATTAAGCACATTTCAAAAACATGCTAATGCACTTAAATGCAATGCACCAGATTTGATATACCACAAACAAGGGTTAACAGTCTGTAGTGTGGTAGTGAAAGGGTTAACCTTCTGTAGTGTGGTATTTAAATGGTTAATCTTCTGTAGTGTGGCAGTGAAAGGGTTCCTCTTCTGTAGTGTGGTAGTGAAATGTTAACCTTCTGTAGTGTGGTAGGGAAAGGTTAACCTTCTGTAGTGTGGCAATGAAGGGTTAACCGTCTGTAGTGTGGTAGTGAAAGGGTTCCTCTTCTGTAGTGTGGTAGTGAAAGGGTTCCTCTTCTGTAGTGTGGTAGTGAAAGGTTAACCTTCTGTAGTGTGGTAGTGAAAGGTTAACCTTCTGTAGTGTGGTAGTGAAGGGTTAACCTTATGTAGTGTGGTAGTGAAAGGTTAACCTTCTGTAGTGTGGTAGTGAAAGGGTTAACCTTCTGTAGTGTGGTAGTGAAAGGTTAACCTTCTGTAGTGTGGTAGTGAAGGGTTAACCTTCTGTAGTGTGGTAGTGAAATGGTTCCTCTTCTGTAGTGTGGTAGTGAAAGGTTCCTCTTCTGTAGTGTGGTAGTTAAAGGTTAACCTTTTGTAGTGTGGTAGTGAAATGGTTAACCTTCTGTAGTGTGGTAGTGAAAGGTTAACCTTCTGTAGTGTGGTAGTGAACGGTTAACCTTATGTAGTGTGGTAGTGAAAGGGTTAACCTTCTGTAGTGTGGTAATGAAGGGTTAACCGTCTGTAGTGTGGTAGTGAAAGGTTAACCTTCTATAGTGTGGTAGTGCAAGGTTAACCTTCTGTAGTGTGGTAGTGAAAGGTTAACCTTCTGTAGTGTGGTAGTGAAAGGTTAACCGTCTGTAGTGTGGTAGTGAAAGGTTAACCTTCTGTAGTGTGGTAGTGAAAGGGTTAACCTTCTGTAGTGTGGTAATGAAAGGTTAACCGTCTGTAGTGTGGTAGTGAAAGGTTAACCTTCTGTAGTGTGGTAGTGCAAGGTTAACCTTCTGTAGTGTGGTAGTGAAAGGTTAACCTTTTGTAGTGTGGTAGTGAAAGGTTAACCTTCTGTAGTGTGGTAGTGAAAGGTTAACCTTCTGTAGTGTGGTAGTGAAAGGTTAACCTTCTGTAGTGTGGTAGTGAAAGGTTAACCGTCTGTAGTGTGGTAGTGAAAGGTTAACCTTCTGTAGTGTGGTAGTGAACGATTAACCTGCTGTAGTGTGGTAGTGAAAGGTTAACCTTCTGTAGTGTGGTAGTGAAAGGTTAACCTTCTGTAGTGTGGTAGTGAAAGGTTAACCTTCTGTAGTGTGGTAGTGAAAGGTTAACCTTCTGTAGTGTGGTAGTGAAATAGTTAACCCTTTGTAGTGTGACAGTGCAAGGTTAACTTTATGTAGTGTGGTAGTGAACGTGTTAACCCTTTGTAGTGTGGCAGTGAAAGCGTTAACCCTTTGTAGTGTGGCAGTGAAAGCGTTAACCCTTTGTAGTGTGGTAGTGAAAACATTAACCCTTTGTAGTGTGATAGTGAAAGGGTTAATAAAACACAGAAGCCAGCTCCAAATACTAATCACTGGTGAAAGAATGATACTAGGCTTATAGCCTAATGAGGTGGAATCATCTTCTTCTCTCCTTTATGTTGATGTCACATTATCATAATCTTGAAATATGTGGGGATACATAACTTACTGAGATTCCATTTACCTGACATCCCCATCATATCTCATCATAAATATAAGTATAAGACTCCACTCCATATCTCCACATATTTCTAAATTGGAAGCTTTATTAAAACAGAACCTTCCCAACTAGAACTATCCCAAAATAGAAAACCAAAGTACTAGACTATTCCTTCAGAGTACAGACAAAGTACTAGATTACTCCTTCAGAGTACACACAAAGTACTAGATTACTCCTTCAGAGTACAGACAAAGTACTAGACTACTCCTTCAGAGTAGACACAAAGTACTAGATTACTCCTTCAGAGTACAAACAAAGTACTATAGAGAAAACACACAGCTGGATTAATGGGGCGTGTGTCACAGACAACGCGTCAAAACATAAGGATGGTAAGTGCAGCCTCCAGACTCTGGTGTGAATAATGTATTCTGCTTCTTGCCGTGGCAGCTCCAGCGAGAGGAAACGTCTGACAGGTTGTACAGAAGTGTTCATAACAACACCAACATTATCATTGTTCACAATGGATGTCAAAGCACCTGCTCTCACTGTCAACACAGGTCTGACACTATCCGCCTCCTCTTTCTGCCTGCCAGGGCCGTGGCACATCACGCACCTCAGTCTCAGTTCAGTTCACACTGTATTGTCCCTCAAGGGGAAATTTGCTTTGCAGCAGTGGTAGAGACAACAACAACAACAACAACAAATAACACAACACAAGAAACATCACATCTTACAGAATTCAACCAGGAAAAATAAACGGAAAATTAAAATGCATTACTGTTATTTTAAAGGGAGTTAAGTGCATTTAGTGCCCTGGGGATGTACGGATATTTAAATCGGTTGCTCTTTAGCCTGGGGAGCCTATATCTCCTGCCAGAGGGGAGGGGGACAGACTCCTCCAAGAGAGGATGGGCAGAGCTGTCTAAGATCGTCTGAGCCTTCCGCAGAATGTGTCTGTTATAAATGTCTGTCAAGGAAAGCTGCTGGGTCCCAATTATCTTGAGAGAGAGACAGAGAGACAGAGACACGTTTGTGGAGGGAGGGGTGTGTGTGTGGGGGGGGGGTCTCCCTGTTGCCCCAAGGGCCTAAGGGGGTCCTTCCTCTGATAGGAAGTGACTGGTAGCTGATATCAACACAATTAATTTCCCATCGAGGAGACACCCGTCTGGTGCACCTTCACCGTGTTTACAGACAAAAATAATCATACGTCGACACTCGAATGACAGTTACATATAAAATAGGTGTCATAAAATTGTTGTCGTCATTTCAGGCATGGATTGATCAAAAACTCAATTTATTTACAAGACATTCATAGACATTCATATGTTTTTTATCAGCATGGCCCTCTACTCTCAATAATTGTTTGCAGTTAATAAAACCTGTCATTTACTTTTTACTCAGCGTGTCCATCTCTGCGTTGGGGTCCAACTTTGAACCGTAACAAAGCATATTGCATATAGCTACTGTTGACACTGATAACATGTTGCTGCTGTTAACACTAATAACATACAATGTTATTTTAATTTCCATGACAAAGAAGTGTATGGTTAGTAGCTTCTGTCTGATTGTGTAGGCACTGAGGGTAGTAGGGTTAGTAGCTTCTGTCTGATTGTGTAGGTACTGAGGGTAGTAGGGTTAGTAGCTTCTGTCTGATTGTGTAGGTACTGAGGGTAGTAGGGTTAGTAGCTTCTGTCTGATTGTGTAGGTACTGAGGGTAGTAGGGTTAGTAGCTTCTGTCTGATTGTGTAGGTAGTGAGGGTAGTACAGTTAGTAGCTTCTGTCTGATTGTGTAGGCACTGAGGGTAGTAGGGTTAGTAGCTTCTGTCTGATTGTGTAGGTACTGAGGGTAGTAGGGTTAGTAGCTTCTGTCTGAGTGTGTAGGTACTGAGGGTAGTAGGGTTAGTAGCTTCTGTCTGATTGTGTAGGTACTGAGGGTACTAGGGTTAGTAGCTTCTGTCTGATTGTGTAGGTACTGAGGGTAGTAGGGTTAGTAGCTTCTGTCTGATTGTGTACTGCGGGTAGTAGGGTTAGTAGCTTCTGTCTGAGTGTGTAGGTACTGAGGGTAGTAGGGTTAGTAGCTTCTGTCTGATTGTGTAGGTAGTGAGGGTAGTAGAGTTAGTAGCTTCTGTCTGATTGTGTAGGTACTGAGGGTAGTAGGGTTATTAGCTTCTGTCTGATTGTGTAGGTACTGAGGGTAGTAGGGTTAGTAGCTTCTGTCTGATTGTGTAGGTACTGAGGGTAGTAGGGTTAGTAGCTTCTGTCTGAGTGTGTAGGTACTGAGGGTAGTAGGGTTAGTAGCTTCTGTCTGATTGTGTAGGTACTGAGGGTAGTAGGGTTAGTAGATTCTGTCTGATTGTGTAGGTACTGAGGGTAGTAGGGTTAGTAGCTTCTGTCTGAGTGTGTAGGCACTGATGGTAGTAGGGTTAGTAGCTTCTGTCTGATTGTGTAGGTACTGAGGGTAGTAGGGTTAGTAGCTTCTGTCTGATTGTGTACTGAGGGTAGTAGGGTTAGTAGCTTCTGTCTGATTGTGTACTGAGGGTAGTAGGGTTAGTAGCTTCTGTCTGATTGTGTAGGTACTGAGGGTAGTAGGGTTAGTAGCTTCTGTCTGATTGTGTAGGTACTGAGGGTAGTAGGGTTAGTAGCTTCTGTCTGATTGTGTAGGTACTGAGGGTAGTAGGGTTAGTAGCTTCTGTCTGATTGTGTAGGTACTGAGGGTAGTAGGGTTAGTCGCTTCTGTCTGATTGTGTAGGAAGTGAGGGTAGTAGGGTTAGTAGCTTCTGTCTGATTGTGTAGGTACTGAGGGTAGTAGGGTTAGTAGCTTCTGTATGATTGTGTACTGAGGGTAGTAGGGTTAGTAGCTTCTGTCTGAGCGTGTAGGTACTGAGGGTAGTAGGGTTAGTAGCTTCTGTCTGATTGTGTAGGTATTGAGGGATTTCAGACACACCACTTCTCTATCTCTCTCTTTCTTGCCTCCCCTGCTCCTCTCCTCTCCTCTCCTGTCCTCTCTCCTCTCCTCTCCCCTCTACTCTCCTCTCCTCTCCTCTCTCCTCTCATCTCCCCTCCTCTCCCCTCCCATCCCCCTCCCCTCTACTCTCCTCTTCTCATTATCATCTATTTATCACATATCTATCATCAACTTCCTATTGATTTATATGCAATAATCTACTCACTATTCATAATCAATCGCACTCCAAAATAAAAAGCAGAGACTCATTTGATCTTGCTTGAGTTTTGTCCAGTCAAGTGCCTTGAGAAGTCCCACCACTGACCCACTGGATGCTTCGCCAGACTCTCTTATTGATCTATCAGACTTTATTGATCTAACAAACTTATTGATCTATCGGACGCAGCGGAATCTGTTATTGACTATTGAGAGAGATAAAGAGTGAGAGAGTGAGAGACAGAGAGAGAGAGTATATAGAGAGAGAGTAAGAGGGAATGAGAGTGAGAGAGAGGTGATGTGTGAGTATCGAATGGCTTCAGCGCTATAGCATATTGATTAGCATATTGATTAATGCTGTCGTTCGATACCAAATGTTGACACCTGAGTAATTAATCTCATCAGCGTCGTCTGCCCTTTTGTTCCAAGTTATGAGGTTTTTTACGTATACGATACATTTACTGCCTCAAATGCAAGGAGGATCGTGTTGACCAATCAATTTGAAGCACCGTGGCATGTTTACCGCCGCAAGAGGGAGAGATATAGTGCTCAGCAACTCCATTGGACACGTTTAACGAAGACAATATGATGAAAATACAAACATTCATTGGAATGTTAATGATGATTAAAAAAGCGAGACGTCCCCTGCCTCCCCTCCCTTCTCCTGCTGTGTCCTTAAAGGACTTCCCCATGTTCACATGTTCAGCAGGGGGACGAGGGCTGGCCTGGCAGGCCTCACACACCACTACCTCACTGGAAACTAATACGCTTCCAAACCAACGCTCACACACAGACACACACACACACACACAGACACACACACACACACACACACACACACAGACACACACAGACACACACACACAGACACAAACACACACACAGACACACACACACACACACACACAGACACACACAGACCCACACACACACGCACACACAGACACACACAGACACAAACACACACACAGACACACACAGACACACACAGACCCACACACACACGCACACACAGACACACACAGACACAAACACACACACATAGACACACACACGCACACAGACACACGCACACAGACACACACACAGACACACAGACACCCACACACACACAGACAAACTCACACACAGACGTGCACACACGCACATACAAGAACACATGCGCACACACCTTATACCACACACACACACATACACACACACACACACACACACATACATAAACACACACACACACACAGTCACACACACACACACACACACACACACACACACACACACACACACACACACACACACACACACACATATTTCCTCTCTCACACACACGCACACAGTTCCCTCCATTCGATGACAAACATCTTGGCCGTACAGTGCATCACCGCGTTGTCATGGTAACAGAATGTTGTGATGACCAACAGGGGCGGATGAGATTGTTTCCAGACCACTGATGGGTGTGTGTTGTGAGTGGGTGAATGTGTGTGTGTGTGTGTGTGTGTGTGTGTGTGTGTGTGTGTGTGTGTGTGTGTGTGTGTGTGTGTGTGTGTGTGTGTGTGTGTGTGTGTGTGTGTGTGTGTGTGAGAG
>NC_140173.1:29896078-29901078 GCF_963971535.1 Notolepis coatsorum | reverse complement strand
CTGCAGACTGCAGTGTTCCGGTTTCTGCGGCTCTGCTGCTCTACAGATTTTAGAATAGTGTTTCCGGGCTCTTCCCGGACCCACAAGGTACAGGTCTACAGGATCTATTCAGCGCTATTCAGAGGAGCGAGTGGATGTCTTTTCAAAAGCAGCATGGAGCAGAAGAAATTACACTGTGTGCCATAAGCTTGTTATCAATACCAAGTATGATGGTTATGCCAACTTTGCCAAGACGAAGAGGATGTTCGGCAGATGGACTGAAGATGAAAGTTGTTGCATGTTAGAAGAACCTTCAGTCAGGCTATAGCTATGTCGGCTAGTACTAGTAGCAATTTGCTAAAGGCAGGGACGCGTAACTAGCGTTAGCTAATGCTAGCTAGCGTTAGCTAACGCTAGTTAGCTAGCGTTGCTAGCGCCAGCTAGCGTTAGCTAACGCTAGCTAGCTAGCATTAGCTAACGCTAGTTACGCGTCCCTGCCTTTAGTTAATTGCTAAGTGTGGCAGATAAACTAGGACTCCCAAGGGACTGGTACTTTTCATCTCCACGGAAAGACTCCTTCCAACTTTGCCATTGATACTGCGTTATGGTGAGTTCATGCAAGTTATTCTATTCCCGCCGTTGAGCTCTCTCTCTCTCTCTCTCTCTCTCTCTCTCTCTCTCTCAATTCAATTCAATTCAATTCAAATAGGCTTTATTGGCATGAAATATTAACATACTTATTGCCAAAGCAAGTTCAACATACAAACAATAACATATATATTAAGCAATAAAATATCATAACATTAGTAATAACAGTAAGGACAATCAACAAGAAACATATTAATTTACAAAATAGTCACTCGATCGGGTAGTCATTTTTCAAGTGTGGCCATTCAGATACATTTTACAGGGCTTGTTCTCTTATTTTGTGACAACCGTCTACATATTTTGCAGCTAATGCTGTACACTGACTTTTCTCCCCACACATGTATAGTAGCTTTTGGTGATCAGGGAGATGGATAAACTGTGCATCAATTTTGTTTATTTTATCAAAGAAGACTTCTCTTAGGTCCTTGTATTTCTCACAGTATAGCAGGAAGTGAAGTTCTGTCTCAATGTCCCCCTGATGGCAAAGTGAACACAGCCTGGCCTCTCTGGGCAGCCAGTTTTGCCTGTAACGGCCTGTTTCTATGGCTAGACTGTGTCCACACAGTCTGTACCGTGTCAATGTTTTTCTTAATTTTATCTCACTCACAGTAGTCAGGTATTCTGCCACCATGTACTCTCTCTTTAGGGTCAAATAGAATTCTAATTTACTTTGAGATTTGGTTGATTTGTTCCAATATTCTATATAGTTTTCTTTTTGTTTTGAGATTATTTGGTTGGGCCAGATTTTTTGGTATCTGTCCTGAAGCATTTGTGGGCAGAGATTTCTGACTAGCTGGCAGAGGGGACTCTTATCTGGGTTCATCTCTTGGCTCTGAAGGGCTTTGTAGTGGTAGGAGTGGGGGTCACTTGATTGGAGGTGTGTGTAAAATTTTATGGCTCGCTTTTGAATTTGAATGATTAGGGGGTATTGGCCGAGTTCTGCCCTGCATGCATTATTGGCAGTGTGTCTGTGGACCTTAAGTAGGTTTTTGCACAATTCTGCATGCAGTACTTCTAATGGGTGTTTTTCCCATTTTGGGAAATCTTGGTTAGTTAATGGACCCCACACTTCACTGCCATATAATATTATTGGATTTATTACGGAATTTAGAATTTTGAGCCAGGTCCTAATTGGGATATCAATTGGAATTTTCCTTTTGATGGCATAAAAAGCCCTTCTTCCCTTCTCCTTCAATTCATTCACAGCCATATTGAAGTTTCCATTATGATTTATTTTCAATCCCAAATATGGGTAGCTTTTTGTGTTTTCTAATATGTGTGTGCCTAATTTAAATGTATTATGTGAACTCTGAGACTCGTGTCTCCTTTGAAAGATCATGACTTTAGTCTTCTTTATGTTTACGTTCAGAGACCATGTCTGGCAGAACTGGTGGAGGATGTCTAGGTTCTGTTGTAGACCCTCTTTAGTGGCTGACAGCAGAACCAGATCATCTGTGTACATCAGTAATTTTACATTGGTATCGTGCAGAGTCAGACCGGGTGCAGTAGAAAGTTCTAATAACTTTGCTAATTCATTTATATATATATTAAACAATGTTGGGCTTAAATTGCACCCCTGGCGGACTCCGCGACCCTGGGTGAAGAAATTTGTTCTTTTATTTCCAATTCTAACAGCACATCTGTTTTTTGTGTACATGGATTTGATCAAGTCATATGTATTTCCTCCAACACCACTTTCTAGAATTTTGAAGAAAAGACCTTTGTGCCAAATTGAGTCAAAAGCTTTTTCAAAATCGACAAAGCAGGAATATATTTTGTTTTTGTTCTGTTTTACGTGAATGTCAATTAGGGTTTTAAGAGTGTATATATGGTCAGAGGTACGATAATTTGGTAAGAATCCGATTTGGCTTTTACTTAGAACGCTGTGTTCTGTAAGGAATTCTATGTGTCTGGTGTTGATGATACTACATAGAAGTTTGCCCAAATTACTCGTCACACAGATACCCCTATAGTTTTTTGGGTCATCTTTATCTCCACTCTTGAAAATTGGGGTTATGAGTCCTTCATTCCAGACATCAGGAAAATATAGCCTAGAAATAGCCAATTGGAATTTTTCAGAGCTGTGTTTAATCATTTCATTTAATATGCCATCTGTACCACAGGCCTTTCTAGCTTTAAGGCACTGGAGTTTTGATTTCAGCTCTTGTTCTGTGATTGGGAAGTCTAGAGGGTTTTGATTATCCTTTATGATATTTTCCCATTTGTTTAATTTTTCACATATCTGGCTGGTTTCCGTTTTTGTATTCAGGGGTACAGTTGTAAAGAGTGATGTGAAGTGGTTTGTCCAAACATCCCCATCTTGGATAGCCATTTCTTCCGGCTTATCTTTATTCAATGAGTTCCAGTGGTCCCAGAAGGAGTTAGAGCTTAGAGAGTCCTCTATTTTGCACAATTGTTTATTTACGTGATTGTTCCTTTTAATTCTGATGGTCTTTTTGTAGTGTTTCAATGATTCACAGTATTGGAGGCGTAAGGTGTCATTT
This sequence comes from Notolepis coatsorum, assembly GCF_963971535.1. Classification (NCBI taxonomy): domain Eukaryota; kingdom Metazoa; phylum Chordata; class Actinopteri; order Aulopiformes; family Paralepididae; genus Notolepis; species Notolepis coatsorum. Next base: position 29,897,947 of record NC_140173.1, on the reverse strand, counting down.
TGTGGGTTTATGTGTTTCTGGTTTGATATTTTTCTTAGCTGTGTTCTAAGAGCTTTACATTCTTTGTCAAACCATTGGTCCTTTTTAGTTTTTCTCTGTTTGTTACCTGATAATTTTAATTTGGACTTTGTTGCAGTTCTTTCAAATATATAATTGATGTGTTCTACAGCTAGGTTTACTCCTTCAACACTGTTAGAGTATGGCATGGCTAGGAACGTATCTAACAGTGATTGTGTCTCATCACTGGCGATGGCTCTCTGGTAGTCCTGCATGCTGTTCTGGGACCATCTGTAGTATTTGGGGATGTTGTATAGTTTACTGGGCTGTGTAGGGGGATTTTTGAGAGACTCAGTTCTTTTCATGTATGCAGTGATCTGACTGTGGTCGGAGAGTGGGGTCAGGGGGTTGACTGTGAATGAACTGAAGGATACTGGATCCGAATCTGTTATCATGTAATCTACTGTGCTGCTGCCAAGGGGTGAGCAGTAAGTGTACATTCCTTGTGAGTCCCCTCTCACGCGCCCGTTGACAAGGTAGAGACTCAGTCCTCTACACAGCTGTAATAAATCCTTCACATTTTTGTTTATGGAAGTGTCATGGTTATTTCTAGGGGGCTGGTTTACATGGTTGCATATGGTGTGGTCAGATATGAAATTGTCTCCATGTGTACTGGTGAAATCAGGGTGGGTTCCCGTTCGGGCATTGAAATCACCGCAAACAAGCACATGACCTTGACTTTGATAAAGACATATTTCTGATTCAAGGTTGGAGAAGATGTCGTCTGAGTAATATGGAGACCCAGTGGGTGGTACGTATATTCCACAGATAAATAGGTCTCTCTGAGAGGGGATTACTTCTTTATTTAGTTTTAACCAAATATGATTGTTCCCGGTTTTTAGAATCTGTATTGACTGGTGGAGTTGTGATTTGTACCAAATTATCAATCCCCCTGAGTCTCTGCCCTGACTAATATGTTTTGTTTTATTTGATGGCAAAATGACTTCTCTATAGTGAGGAGGGCAGTGTGTGTCTACATCTTCTCTGCACCATGTCTCAGTTAGGATTAAGAGGTCATTGTTTGTTATAGCCTATACAAAATCTGAGTCTCTACTCTTAAGGCCGTATGTTGAAGAGCAAAGACCCTGTATGTTCCAGCAACGGATGGTAAATGATTGCATTTTGTACAAAAATTATATAAAGGTATAAAGGTTATAAGGTATAAGGGTATTCAATCAATGAAAAATATATATAAAGGTGTTCAAAGGTATAAAGGTTATAGGGTATAAAGGTATTCAGTCAATGGACGAACATCACAGAATAAATTTAACAACAACAAAGGCAACAGCAGGCAGTTGGCCTGCTTTTTCTTTTCTTTTTGGTCGACTGCTAGCTTGTAGTGAGAAGTTTACTGCATAGCGTGTATAACATTTGTTTGATCTCATTCAGCTCTGATGTGGGGGGGGGGGGGCTGGTCAGGGCGGATGCATAGGTCATCTCCTGCGGCGGACGGTGAGGGGGTCGGCTGGGGGGACGTCTCCTCTCACTGGGTGGGTTGGAAGGGTGGGGTGTGGGCTGGGGGCGGTTGAGGGGTCGGCTGGGGGGATGTCTCCTCTCACTGGGTGGGGTGGAAAGGTGGGGTATAGGTGGGGCATAGTTTTGTGGGGTGACTCCTCGTGGGTATCTCATGGGCCTGTGCTTTCTCGGAGAGGCCGGTGTGTGACTGGGTCTGTTGGGGTTGCGTCCGAGGGCAGCATCCTTTAATGTTTTTGCAAATGTCCTCACTCCCGCGTTGTTTAGGTGTAGCCCATCATTATTAAAGTCCCATCTGCCGATGTTTGTGTGGTGGGCCAGGTGGAAATTTTTGAGGGC
>NC_140173.1:29864652-29895878 GCF_963971535.1 Notolepis coatsorum | reverse complement strand
TAGACACGATAGCGCTCTGAGTGTGCGTCACAGTTTGATCGCTGTATCCGTCACAGACAATCAGTGCTGTTGTGAAGGGCCAGATTAAACCGAATATATATATTTATTTGTATATATATATTTAATTGTATTTGTATATTCTCTAATATTCCCTGATATCCCTTGTATATTCCTTGTACAATATGCATTGAATATCCATTCTAGCCTACTGAACATCCCATAATAGTCTCCATTCTACTATTGGTCGAGACCTTGGTGCCAGGCTGCCATACCCCCAGACCAGACCCAGTTCAAACGTACCGCTCAACATGTACGAACAAGTCCTAGTTCCGCGTAGGAATCTGGCTACCGCACCACTAACGGTACTATTTGTTCATAGTGCGTATATATACTGCGCTACTAAAGTAGGACTTCCTTTTTAGTCCAGTTTCTTACCCTCCAATAGAGTGACAGACGTAAAGCCTCCCCGCGACGCCACGTGTGGGAGTAAGGCCAAGTTCGGCCTACCATCGGTATTGAGACATCGTGTATATTAATATTTGAATAGTCATATTTGGCACTATATCGTGCCAAAGACCGAGCCGCACAACCGTGGGTTCTCCCAGGATACCCTCGGCCAGACGGATACAGCCAGACTCTACCCCCCCCCCCCTTCTCCAGTTGTCTTACAAGCGACCGGAATTCCCCCTAGTGTATCCAGTTCTATAATCATTAAAGTATCATTGCTATTATTCCTTAAATATTCCAGGTTGTATATTTACCGCCTGCGCCACCAGAGATTGGACGTTCTCTATTGATATACCAACGAATACTCATTTGCCATAAAAGTGCATCCTATACATACCTTTTGCTATGTATTAATTATTATTAAACGCAGACTTTCGACTTGGTACATTTGTGTTGGATCGTTTCATCTACGTGGGAGTGTTTACCATAATTATTTATGCCTAGTACTGGGTGGCCAGAGTCTAAAGTACAAGAGGTAGTGGTAGTAAGTATCATATCTAACAATACAGTCAGGGAATTGTACCCCTCAGTTACAAGTGCATAACGCGTTGTGCGTTGAAATATGACTATTATGTTGGAATCCGGGCGCGATTTGAAGCGGTCTAGCCAGTAGCGTCAAGAATTTCTGTAGCCGCATTTCGCGGAGACGCTCTCTGATTGGCCGACGCCAGTATTTTTTTCCGTAGCAGAATTTCACAGAGACGATCTCTGATTGGCCGAATCCAATTTCTAATGTTCCAATTCTAGGTTATTCCTAGGTTGTTCTCCGTTGGTGGTAGAGATTTGTGTTGTTGTGAGATGCATGCAGCTGAGCGTGCCGTGACTGCAAGTTCTTTAGACTGTTAAGCTTAGGCACTCTTTCAAAGTTGGTTAAGGTTAGAGTTTGTCTTAGAGCATGGCGATAGAACGCCAGGTAGTTTGAATTCGGAAATGGACAAAGGAATGAAGTACTTGTGTTGTGTGACCAACTGCTAACAAGCTAACACTTGGCTAACAAGCTATATGGCGGATGCAGTCTGGACACAGTGGACAGTGGTCTGGAATACTGTACATCAACAGTGGATTATACACTTTATCAAGGCAAGCCCTGGACGTGTCAACTAAACAGTGAGTCTCTCTCTCTCTCGCTCTCTCTCTCTCTCTCTCTCTCTCTCTCTCTCTCTCTCTCTCTCTCTCTCTCTCTCTCTCTCTCTCTCTCTCTCTGTGGTTAACGTTAACGTTTGTAAATAGTTTTTTTAGGAGCAGTACTGTTAGGCTACTGCTGGCCATTCATGAAGCGAGACATTGCTGATTGTTTATTTATTTTATAACACAAGACTATGACTACCAACTGCCTAGCCAGCCGTGTATCAATCTTGGATGCAATAATAACGTTACCACACTGACTGTGTCGATGGCTCATTGATTTAACTACTGCAGCTCTCTCGGATTGAAAATACGTGGATTATGGCTTGTTCAATATCGTCTATGTTTGAATGAATGAATGAGAACTTTATTAACAGATTGCAGAATGGGTACAATACAGTACGGCTCAATACACACAATTGTTAAGGGGATGCAGACCAGAGAAAGACGTTTGTCTTGTTTACATCAGGGTCCCAGATTTTCGATTCATATCGATAGTTTAATAGCTAGCCTTGGCTCGTTTAACAATATGCAAAATATGTGTACAGCCCTGTACTCATACTGAAGTTATTCTTGGTATATAATAGGTCTGATTGTGTAACGAATCGATTCCACGTCGCGCTGTGTGTGAGAGAGAGAAGGAGAGAGGGAGAGATCTGCCTGTGTTTGGAGACGGGGCGAGTTTTGTTTCTAACTTTTCTATTTATATATTGTGTTTCAAGTTGTGAATTAGAGTCTAGACTATACTTTATTTGACTGGTTGTGTGTTGTTGTAGTAACAGCTGAGCGACTCGTTCATAAGAGCCGATTCATTGCCGTGAGCGTGAGTCGAATCGCTCACATCTTGCCATGAGTCTGTTGGGTACTGTACATGTTTGCAAAATGTTTGGTATAGCGCCCCTAGTGGCGAAGCACCCACCGGCCGCCACTGCCCTAACCCTATTAAAACAGCAGTCAAAGTGTATATTTTCAGCACTACGTTTGTTTACCAATGATTTTACCGTAACCATATTTTCAGAAAATTCGCGTAAAATTTGTAAAGTAAATGGAAGATTGCTCCACTTCTAGACGGTCCATTAGCATGTTCTTGGTATCTAGGGACATCTATGGATCTCTGGGAATGTATTCCCAATGTCATAAATATTGTGTCTGTTACTAGGCTTGAGTAAATTGTAATGAACCAAAGGAGAATATACATTTTATTTGTTCATCTTTGACGGTGAATAACACCATGCTAAAACCAGATATGAAAGAAAATTGCTCATTCAGCACCTTCTTGAGATCACATGTATATTTAGCAAATTATTAAAGGGCAGATGATTTACAGGAGGTTTTGTAGATACAGTACTGAATTCTGCCATCCGGACACATGCAATTTGAAATATGATTATAGAATATAGAATATCAGGCCTATGAATGACCTTCTGATGGCCAAGTCACACATCTATGGATCGGGCCAAATCTCTCTTTTCCAATGGCAGAGTTCAATCTGGATTTAGTATCACCAGGCACCCCTGACAGGGCAGCAAAGACCCTAAATAAATCTATTGTAAGTACAGTTACTTTTTTATAATGTAAATGTCTCCGCCATTTTTCATCAGACTGCAATGCGTTTTTTTGCTAGACGCTCACAGAAAGGTACAGAATCTAACTACGTTCTAATTTTTGGCAATATCGTTTACGTTTGTTCCATCCGTGAGATATGACCCAGAAAAAAATTTAAACTATATATCATGGGTCGAATAAACCTGAATGTTATTGCCATAAAATACAATGTATATTGTTTCTTTACCTTTCTGTGAATGTCAAAAAAGGAAACACTGCAATCTGGTGAAAAATGCCGGAGGTATGGCAGTATTATACAAAATCAACTGTACTTAAAGTAGATTTCATTCACAGTCTTTGCTGCTCTGTAACGGGTGCCTGGTGGTACTAAATCCAGATTTAACTCATATTTGTCCTGCAGCAACACACATGTAAGAAGAAGTGTTTATTTGTCCTGCAGCAACACACACATGTAAGAAGAAGAAGAAGAAGAAGAAAAAGTATTTATTTGTCCTGCAGCAACACACACATGTAAGAAGAAGTCTTTATTAGTCATGCAGCAACACACACATCTAAGAAGAAGTCTTTATTTGTCCTGCAGCAACACACACATGTAAGAAGAAGAAGAAGTCTTTATTTGTCCTGCAGCAACACACACATGTAAGAAGAAGAAGAAGTCTTTATTTGTCCTGCAGCAACACACACATGTAAGAAGGAGAAGAAGTCTTTATTTGTCCTGCAGCAACACACATGTGAGAAGAAGAAGAAGTCTTTATTTGTCCTGCAGCAACACACACATGTAAGAAGGAGAAGAAGTCTTTATTTGTCCTGCAGCAACACACACATGTAAGAAGAAGAAGAAGTCTTTATTTGTCCTGCAGCAACACACACATGTAAGAAGAAGAAGTCTTTATTTGTCCTGCAGCAACACACACATGTAAGAAGGAGAAGAAGTCTTTATTTGTCCTGCAGCAACACACACATGTAAGAAGAAGAAGTCTTTATTTGTCATGCAGCAACACACACACATGTAAGAAGAAGAAGTCTTTATTTGTCATGCAGCAACACACACATGTAAGAAGAAGTCTTTATTTGTCATTCAGCAACACACACATGTAAGAAGAAGTCTTTATTTGTCCTGCAGCAACACACACATGTAAGAAGAAGAAGTCTTTATTAGTCATGCAGCAACACACACATGTAAGAAGAAGAAGTCTTTATTAGTCATGCAGCAACACACACACATGTAAGAAGAAGAAGTCTTTATTTGTCCTGCAGCAACACACACATGTAAGAAGAATAAGTCTTTATTTGTCCTGCAGCAACACACACATGTAAGAAGAAGAAGTCTTTATTTGTCCTGCAGCAACACACACATGTAAGAAGAAGAAGACTTTATTTGTCCTGCAGCAACACACACATGTAAGAAGAAGAAGACTTTATTTGTCCTGCAGCAACACACACGTGTAAGAAGAAGAAGGCTTTATTAGTCATGCAGCAACACACACACATGTAAGAAGAAGAAGTCTTTATTAGTCATGCAGCAACACACACATGTGTTGGGCGACACACAGGAACACACACACACATGCATTGGGTCGCCGATGAAATGCCTCTCTGCTTGACCCATCCCATCGTCCTCCCCACCAAGGGCAGCCGGGAGCACACATGGGCTGCAGCGTGGGGCCGCACCCCGGGAACCAATCCAAGTGCTCCTGTCCATCTTCGTCAGGGACGTGACAGCGTTAGCGATCTGTTCTGTATGTTTTTCCATTGCGCTTATCTCTGTTTCTGGAGGGGAAACCCTTGCGAGCACGGGGGGGAGAACATGCAAACTCCACACAGAAAGGCCCAGGAGATACCCCACCTGGGTACCTGGGAACGCAGCGACCTGGTCCCCAAGTGGGAAATCAAACCCAGGACCTTCTAGCTGTGAGGCGACAGTGTTAACCACTACACCACCGTGCCGCCTATCAAACGTAGTGAATCATCAACATGAACTAATGAAACAAACGTGTTACGAGGCATGCCGTTCATTCGCCCCCCCCCCCCCCCCCCCCCGCCGTCTTCTCCTTCTACGATCGTCCTGTGTTGCGTGCTGCCCAGTGACCACCGTTGTCCTCAGACCGCCTGGTCGCCCGCTTCCAAACCTAAGGCATCACACTTCTCCAACTCCTCTTGGCAGCGGCAGCACAGTTGTTCCAGTGGAGCCTGCAGTTCAGTGGAGTAGAAAGTAACTACTGTCAACACTGTGAATCCCCCTATAGGTTGTTGTATCAGCTGTTTGAAGCTCCGCCAGAACCCCCCCCCCCGGCCCCCCCGGTCAATAGAACAGAAGTACATTAATGTGAATAGATACGCATCGAAGCGGACCACATTCATTAACCCTTTCACTGCGACAATTCACAGAAGGTTAACCGGCGACCGTCGGTTGTGTGATAGTAAAGAGTTAACCTTCTGTCGTGTGGCAGTGAAAGGGTAAATCGGCGCAATCGGATACCTTGTACTCAGTGGAGGTTTCTCTATGACAACACGTGAAACACAAATTCACTCATAATTCATAATTATTATTAATTTACATATACCTATATATATATATAAAAAAAAAAAAAAAAAAAAAAACTATATATATATATTAGTGCTGTCAAACGATTAAAATATTTAACTCGATTAATCGCATGATTGTCCATAGTTAACTCGCGATTAATCGCAAATTAATCGCATTTTTATTTTAATTTTTTTTTTACCTTAAACAGATCTTTTTCAAGTTCCAAGTTTTAATACTCTTATCAACATGCGAGTCAACAAATGCTTGCTTTGTGCAGCCATTTAACACAAAAGGATGACCCTCATGCATTGCAAATTTGCATCAAATTCAAAACAGAGTGATGCACAAAATAACTTAAAAGAAAATAATAATTTAAAACAATGAATAAAGTGTGCATGAAATAATAGGGGAAAGAAAACGTTATGAACTTGTTACATTCACACACACAAGGACTGATTAATCACACACCCCCCTCTCTCCCTCACACACACTCTCCCAGCTCTTTTTCTCTTTTGCCCCTTCCTCATCTCTCTCACCCCCCTCTCTCTCTATATCTCACACACACACACACACACACACACACACACACACACACACACACACACACACACACACACACACACACACACACACACACACACACACACACACACACACACACACACACACACACACACACACACACACACACACACACACACACACACACACACACACACACACACTTCAGAAACAAACATAGTATCAATGAGAGCATCAATAATACACCTTTAATATAGTACATTTTTTTTTTTTTTTTTTTTTTTTTTTAGTTAATCTTGAGTTAAAAAAATTAGTGGCATTAATAGAATCGGGAGTTAACGCGATATTAACGCGATATATTTGACAGCCTTAATATATATATATATTTTTTATTATTATTATAAATTTTTTTATTATAAATGTTTTCCTCTGTAAAAAAAATGCCAGTGATTTTTTTTTTCTTCAAAAATGGCCAAAATTGACAGCTCTGAGCAGGCCTGCACTGCAGTATTGCCTGCAGTAATTATTCGTGAAGAAAACTTCACAGGTGTGACCCATTGTTAAATAAATAATAAATAACAGCGAATCAAAATAGGCTATTAACTTCATCTAAGAACGGTCTGTGCAGTTAAACTCTTGCCATTGAATGGAGGATTGATTGATTGACAGCCCTTGACATCCAATACACGGAGGTTGAATATGATTGGCAGCCTTGCAAATCCAATCAGAGATTTCTGCATTGCAAAGTCAAAATGGGTCCAGCTGCATGTGAGGAGGATAGGTTTAGCTCGGGCCAATCTCAAGTTTCTCAAGTTTCTTTATTAGTTGTCATACAGAAGTACAGAATACTTTTATACAAAATGTAACATAAAGAAGCATTTTGTATAAAAGTAGTCTGTACTTCTGTATGACAACTAATAAAGAAACTTGAGAAACTTGAGATTGGCCCGAGCTAAACCTATCCTCCTCACATGCAGCTGGACCCATTTTGACTATGTGAAAGTTGAGACTATGAGAAAGTTGTTGTTTAGTAGTTAGTAAGCTGTACAGCTATAACAAGTCAGGCTAAATTAAACTTTGCGCCAACATTAGGATTGAAGTATAAACCAGCAACTGAGCAACATGAAGAAGTGGATTTATGCATCTGGATCAGAAAAAACGTTGTGGATGAAAAAGTAAGTTGGCTACATTGCTTGTATGCTAACAGTAGCTAGGCAGCTTAGCCTACATCACAATGATAATCACCAAGCTAACTTACTGTACACACTGTAGGGCTGGGCAATTAATCGAAACAGAATCGCGATATCGATTCATAGACCTATGCAATCTAATTGCTAAGTTATGACTATTTTCTTTTATTAAAAAAAAACGTTTTTTTTTTTTTTTTTTTTTTTTTTATTATTTTATCTGGGTTGAACATGATTTGTGGAACTCCCTCTGGTGTTGTGGTCGTGGTATTCACTGACCTTTGGGAAGTATTTTGACATGCACATGGGTATCTTAGTGGTGTAGTGTATCTTGTAGACCAGGCCCATTGCAAGTTGCTGTACTCTGTCGTCTACTCTAAGCCATCCTAGGTTGTCAAAGTGGACAGGGGTGAGGTGGGTTTTAGGAGTAAGGTCAAGCAGTAGTCTGACCAGTTTGTTTTGTGATGTTTGTAATCTTGTTTTTAGTGCCTTTGAGGTGCTTTGGTACCATGAGGTGCAAGCATAGTCGTAGTACCCTTGAATGAGTGCTCCTGTTAGAGTCTTCAAGGTATTCTTGTTTACCAGAGAGGAGATCCGGTACAGGAATCTAGTTCGTTGGTTGACTTAGTTTTATTACATTGGATCCCATTTTGTCACAGGAAAGATTTGCCTCTATAGGATGGAACCCAGGTAGGTAATTTCATCTTTCCTTTTAAGATAAGATAAGATATTCCTTTATTGATCCCCTTGGGGAAATTCAGGCATCATAGCAGCATGGGGGAAGGGGGGGGGTACAGGTAGTGAAAACAACACAAGCAGTGTAAACAAATAGGTCAATATAATTTACTATCTAACTAACTGAAATATACATTATTCATTATTCACAGTATCACAGTATCCACATAAGGTGCAGTATGCATAAGGTAGTGTTATTGTCCTACTTGGGTTCCTATTAGTTCTAGGTCGATGTCTGGCAGCAGTCGCTGCCCACTGTTGTGGAGCCTGATGGCCACTGGTATGAAGGACTGTCCGAGGCGGTTAGTTGAGTGTCGGGGGGGTATGAGTCTGTGGCTTCCTTGTCACCTTCACCTAATATGTTTTGATCTGGTCAGGTGCGCTGTCACCTAAAATGTTTTGATCTGATCAGGTGCGCTGTCACCTAATATGATTTCATCTGGTCAGGTGCGCTGTCACCTAATATGTTTTAATCTGGTCAGGTCCGCTGTCACCTAATGTTAATATGTTTTCATCTGTGTCCACTGACCACTGACACACAGTGGGGGATGTTTTAAAATATTATTTAATATATAATATAATATAATAATTTGTGCTTCACCTAAAAATTTGGTCAGCAGCCTCCACTGCTTGTACTGTTATTGACACCACACTCCCGTACACCCGCGTCACTGGGAGATGCACTTTGCGTTGCTGATGATGACTATGTGTTGCGTTATCGGCGCGGCAGGGTTCTGATGTGGAGGTCGTGCAGCATGTGTTGATAATTGATCTTGGCCTGACGGCGAGGCCCTCTCTACCAGATCACCCTCAGTCAGGGGTGTAAAGTACTTGAGTAATTGTACTTTGTTACAATACTGCCCTGTCAAGGCAGACCGCAGTAACTTCAAAAAAGTGAAACTGAGAAAAATGTCTTTAAAGTTTTTTGACTTGCCATCCAAAATGTGTTATAGGTAGATAGATGATAGTACCCAGATTTAACATGTATTAATGAAGTAATTTTTAGGCATACAAAAATATGACATAATTATTTTAATTAACCCCCCAAAAGCAGATACTGCACTCTGCTGCACAGTTCCCTTAAATAATTATACAGGTAATGTACAGGCAAAGTGCAGTAACTTCAAATACAATGTTGTTTTCCCTCCAGCTTTCATAACTTAACCTAGCCATTTTATTTGGATCATCATCATTCCAATATATTCAGGTGTTAAATTTCATTTTCAAAATGGCTAGGTTAAGTTATGAAAGCTGGAGGGAAAACAACATTGTATTTGAAGTTACTGCACTTTGCCTGTACATTACCTGTATAATTATTTAAGGGAACTGTGCAGCAGAGTGCAGTATCTGCTTTTTGGGGGTTAATTAAAATAATTATGTCATATTTTTGTATGCCTAAAGATTACTTCATTAATACATGTGTTAAATCTGGGTACTATCATCTATCTACCTATAACACATTTTGGATGGCAAGTCAAAACACTTTAAAGCCATTTTTCACTGTTTGGAAGTTACTGCGGTCTGCCTGGTTTTTGAGTATGATTTTGTAGTTACTGCAGTTTTTAAAACCCCATATCTCCAAAACTGAGCGACATTAACATCTGAAACTTGGTCACAAGATAAAACATTTATTGACAAGTTCAATTTCACTCATAACTCAATTCTGACTTTTTTTGAGTTACTGCGGTCTGCCTTGACAGGGCAGAATACTTAAGCACTGTTTTTGGGGATTTGAACTTTACTCAAGTATTATTCGGTTTGTATACTTGTACTTTTACTCAATTACATTTCAGAGAAAATGTATGGCCGAACTAACGTTTACGCCAACAAATCGCCAACAATGGAAAATGAACCCGCCCATACCCATGCTGATTCGTCCTTGTGCAAGACTAGCAAGCGGGGATCTTTGATTAAACACCTGCTATCAGAAGAATAGACAGCCAGAGTGACAATCTACAGAAGATAGCCACAAACGATTGTACGAGTGATGAAGAGGACGAAACAGAACATTTCATTGCCCCGGATCACTCTCAGTATGCCAGTCATCCTGACAACACTCTCCTACCAGATCACTCTCTGTATGCCAGTCATCCTGACAACACTCTCCTACCAGATCACTCTCAGTACGCCAGTCATCCTGACGACACTCTCCTACCAGATCACTCTCAGTATGCCAGTCATCCTGACAACACTCTCCGACCAGATCACTCTCAGTATGCCAGTCATCCTGACAACCCTCTCCTACCAGATCACTCTCAGTACGCCAGTCATCCTGACGACCCTCTCCTACCAGATCACTCTCAGTACGCCAGTCATCCTGACGACACTCTCCTACCAGATCACTCTCAGTACGCCAGTCATCCTGACAACACTCTCCTACCAGATCACTCTCAGTACGCCAGTCATCCTGACGACACTCTCCTACCAGATCACTCTCAGTACGCCAGTCATCCTGACAACACTCTCCTACCAGATCACTCTCAGTACGCCAGTCATCCTGACAACACTCTCCTACCAGATCACTCTCAGTACGCCAGCCGTCCTGACGACACTCTCCTACCAGATCACTCTCAGTACGCCAGTCATCCTGACAACACTCTCCTACCAGATCACTCTCAGTATGCCAGTCATCCTGACGACACTCTCCTACCAGATCACTCTCAGTACGGCAGTCATCCTGACGACACTCTCCTACCAGATCACTCTCAGTACGCCAGTCGTCCTGACGACACTCTCCTACCAGATCACTCTCAGTACGCCAGTCGTCCTGACCACACTCTCCTACCAGATCACTCTCAGTATGCCAGTCGTCCTGACGACACTCTCCTACCAGATCACTCTCAGTACGCCAGTCGTCCTGACGACACTCTCCTACCAGATCACTCTCAGTATGCCAGTCATCCTGACGACACTCTCCTACCAGATCACTCTCAGTACGCCAGTCATCCTGACGACCCTCTCCTACCAGATCACTCTCAGTATGCCAGTCATCCTGACGACACTCTCCTACCAGATCACTCTCAGTACGCCAGTCATCCTGACGACACTCTCCTACCAGATCACTCTCAGTATGCCAGTCATCCTGACGACACTCTCCTACCAGATCACTCTCAGTACGCCAGTCATCCTGACGACACTCTCCTACCAGATCACTCTCAGTACGACAGTCATCCTGACGACACTCTCCTACCAGATCACTCTCAGTACGACAGTCATCCTGACGACACTCTCCTACCAGATCACTCTCAGTATGACAGTAGCTCTCACCTCCATAGCCATGAAGTGCTTTGAGAAGCTAGTAAAGGGCTACATCTGTTCCTCCCTCCCCATCAACCTGGACCCCCTGCAATTTGCATATCGCTCCAACAGGTCCACGGAGGACGCCATAGCCCATGTGCTGCACACAGCAGTATCACACCTGGACAAAAGGCAGGGGAACTATGTGAGAATGCTATTCATCGACTACAGCTCAGCATTCAATACCATAGTCCCCTCCAAACTCGTAGCCAAGCTCAGGGACCTGGGCTTGAACTATACACTTTGCCAGTGGGTCTTGGACTTCCTGACAGGAAGACCCCAGGTGGTGAGAGCAGGCAACTGCACCTCCTCATCCATCACTCTCAACACAGGGGCCCCCCAGGGCTGTGTTCTGAGCCCCCTCCTCTACTCGCTGTACACACATGACTGTGTGGCACAGCGGAACAACACAATCATCAAACGACACAGTCGTGGTGGGCCTGATCTCTGCAAATGACGAGAGGGCCTACCTGGAAGAGGTAGAGGACCTAGCGCGATGGTGTCGGGAGAACAGCCTCTCCCTGAACGTCAGCAAAACAAAGGAGATGATTGTGGACTTTAGGAGGTCGGGGGTCAGGGACTACAGCCCCCTCAGCATCGATGGAGCTCCGATCGAGAGAGTGAACAGTGTAGTGTAGTGTAGGACTACAACTCCCCTGATGTTAAGGTGTCACATGTCTTGCTTATCATTGGTTACTGTTACGTGAACCAGAGGCGCCTCGGAGCGCTCTGGGTCAGAATAAGGCAGCAGCCAGAGGGACTGGCTGCGGGTTTCACTGTTTACCTGTATGAATACCAACTGTGAATAAAGCACAACTGAGCACTACCACGGTCTCTTCTATTAAGATACTACAGTGGCGACGAGGATAAAGGAAAACACACGTTTGTGTCCACCTCGGAAATAGAGGTTGTAGGCTTGTAGCCGAAGAAAGAATAATAGTCAAGCTAGCTTCCACGTTTTTTTTTCTCTCTTGGAACTCGTGGCGGGGAAGTGCAAAAAGGAATGGCGCTGTACAGTCTAGAAACGGGACTGGTGTTTGATGAGACGATAGAGACATTTGAAGCCTATGAAGAGAGACTTCAGCAGTTTTTCATCGCAAACAACATCGCGGCAGGCCGGCAAAGGGCTGTGTTTCTCTCCATGGTAGGAGCTAAAACGTTTACATTGCTCAAGGATTTGGTGGCGCCGGACAGGCCAGGCGACGTGGACTTGAAGGACTTGTTAACGGCAGTGAGAGCCTATTTTTCACCAAAGAAGAATGTGCTAGCAGAGAGGTATACGTTCAGAAATCGCAAACAGCTCTCTGGTGAATCGCTCACGGAATATGTGGCGGCATTGAAAGGATCGGCTTCTTGGTGTGCGTTTGGAACATCAATGGAAGAGCAGCTTCGTGACCAGTTTATCTGCGGTATCACAAGTAACGATCTGCGCAGTAAGCTGCTGAATGCAGCTTGTGATGGGGTTTTAGCGTGGACCAAGACGCTGGAGATCACCAACAACTATGAATGCACCGTGGTCAGCATGAAAAGGTTTGTCCCAGAGCCGCAGTTCAGAACCGACAGAGTGGAGATGACGGGAAGACAACGTGAAGACGCTACGGGAGGACAGCGACCACCGAGAGCAGGAACAGAGCAGAAGAGCGGCAATGCGTCGGAATGTAACCGCTGCAACGGGAGAGGGCATTCGGCGGGAGATTGTCGCTACAAGGATTTCCAGTGTCGGTTTTGCAAGACGACGGGGCATCTGGAGAGGGCTTGCAGGAAGAAGGGCCAATTCAACGGACAAGATCAGCGAGGGAGAGCAACGCGCGCGGCCCAGCACAGAGGCGGGCGAGGAGGAGGAGTCAACATGATCTCAGAGACTGAACATGAACAGGCAGAGTACGGGTCCGGTTCAGAGGAACAGACTCAAATGGGACTGTATACAGTCCGACCTAATATGGATTGTGAGTATGAGAAACCATACAATGTGTTTGTGAAATGTAATGATCAGAAAATATGTATGGAGGTGGATACAGGTGCCGCGTTGTCAGTCATATCAGAGAGTATGTACCATGCCAAGTTCAAAAATGTAACATTACTTCCATGTATGACTAAGTTGAAAACGTACACAGATGAGCCATTGGAGCTAATGGGGAAGATAATGGTCACAGTTGAGAGTGGGGAACAGAAGTTGCAGTTACCCTTAGTGGTAGCCAGGGGGCGGGGTCCTGCACTCATGGGTCGTAATTGGATAAGACCATTAAACCTAGACTGGTCTAAGGTCAACAGGATAGGGGATCCGGTGGAGTCCCTGTGTCAGACATATGTGCAGGTATTTGGCAAGGGTTTGGGTAAAGTGACAGGGGTTAAGGCTAAAATGTATGTGTCCCCACATGCAAAACCTAGGTTTTGCAAAGCCAGGTCTGTTCCTTATGCTTTGAGGGAAGCTGTAAACAAACAGCTAGATGACTTGGAGAAGCAAGGGGTTATTTCTCCAGTGCCACACAGTGAGTGGGCAGCACCCATAGTGAATATTCCAAAGAGAGACAACACAGTTCGCACATGTGGGGACTACAAAGAAACAGTAAATCCATTTCTGGATGTAGATCAGTATCCTCTTCCCAGAACACAAGACCTATTTGCCAAGTTAGCAGGAGGGAAACATTTTACAAAGCTAGATCTGACACAGGCATATCAGCAGATGGAATTAGAAGAGGAGAGCAAGAAATACTTAACAATCAACACACCAAAAGGGTTGTACAGATACAATCGCTTGCCTTATGGGGTAGCCAGCGCTCCAGCCATATTTCAACGAACAATGGATCAAGTGCTGCAAGGGTTAGATGGGGTAGTCTGTTTTCTAGACGACATATTGGTGACAGGCAATGACACAGACAGTCATATGAAAAATCTAGAAAGGGTACTGCAGAGGTTGGATCAATATGGGCTGAGAGTAAACAAGGGAAAGTGTGCTTTCTTTCAGGACAGTGTGTGCTATTTGGGCCATCGCATAGATGCGCAGGGGTTACACCCCCTTCAGGAGAAAACGGAGGCCATTGAAAAGGCCCCGGTGCCCAAAAACACCACAGAGTTGAGGGCGTTTCTGTCTTTGTTAACCTACTATGGGAAATTCATGCCTTCTTTATCTACACAGATAAAACCTATGACAGAACTACTACAGAAAGGACAGGAATGGGTCTGGTCAAAGCAGCGTCAAGAGGCTTTTGAGAGAACCAAGAAGATGCTGACAGCAGCACCAGTGCTAGCGCATTTTGACCCCCAGTTACCAGTGATAATGGCCTGTGATGCTTCCCCATACGGGATAGGGGCGGTGATATCACACAAGCTACCAGATGGCAGTGAGCAGCCAATAGCATATGCCTCACGGACCCTGTCCAAGGCAGAGGTAAATTATGCGCAAATAGAGAAGGAAGCCCTCAGTATAATTTTTGGAGTAAAAAAGTTCCATGAATATTTGTATGGTCGAAAATTTACCCTCTGTACAGACCATCAGCCACTGGTCAAGATCTTAGGACCAAAGACAGGTGTTCCCACATTAGCAGCAGCAAGACTGCAGAGATGGGCCCTAATTCTAGCAGCCTACCAGTACGATATTCAGTATAAGGCCGCCCTGACACATGGGAATGCGGATGCATTATCTAGGTTACCGATGCAGGCAGAGGCACAAGAGTGTAGCCCGGACTTCAGAGTCTCGTTCTTAGATGAGATCCCTATCTCTGCTAGAGAGATTGCAGAGCACACCAAGAGTGATGCAGTAATGAGAACAGTGAAAGATTTCACACAGAAAGGGTGGCCTAAGCATGTCACGGAGGAGGAACTAAAACCATACTGGGTGAGATGTACAGAACTGTCTGTAGAGAGTGATTGTGTGATGTGGGGTTTTAGAGTGGTCATTCCTCCCGTACTGAGGTCACAAATGTTAAAAGAGTTACATGACGATCACCTGGGTATAGTGAGAATGAAGACCAGAGCACGTAGCCATTTTTGGTGGCCAAACCTGGACAGAGACATTGAAAACCTGGTGGCCACATGTAACCCTTGTCAACTGACTAGGAACACACCACCGACGGCTCCGGTGCATGCATGGACTGGGGCAGTGAGACCGTGGCAGAGGGTCCACGTGGATTTTGCAGACAAAGGCAAACATAAGTTCATGGTGTTAACAGACAGTTTCTCTAAGTGGCCGGAAGTGTCATTGATGATGACAACGACAGCGGAGAAAACAGTGGCGGTTCTGAGGGGGTTCTTCGCAAACTATGGACTGCCAGAGGAACTGGTGTCAGACAATGGCCCCCCATTTCAGTCACGGACATTTCAGGACTTTCTCAGGAACAATGGGGTGAAACACACACGGTCGCCGCCGTACCACCCTGCCTCTAATGGGGCTGCAGAGCGCCTGGTGCAGAATCTGAAAAAGGCGCTGGAAAAAGCAAAGAGTCAGAGTATCACAACGCAGCACTCTATTCAAGACTTTTTGTTTTGTTACAGGAGCACCCCCCATTGTGTGACGGGTAAAACACCGGCAGAACTGTTCTTGGGACGGAAACTGAGAACGAGACTGTCGCTGATACAGCCCAGCGGTGCAGAGACGGGACAACAGAGCACACAGCGGAGCCCGGAGGGACCGCAGAAGAGGGTCCGATCATTTCAACCTCACCAGCGGGTGTTGGTGAAAAACGATGGGGGAGGGGAAGGAGAAAAGTGGGTTCATGGGAGGATTGTGAGGCCATTAGGCCCGGTTACATACATGGTTGAGGTTCAGAACAAAGTATGTAAAAGACATGTGAATCAAATGGTGTCAACTAAGTTACCACAGCCTGAAACGGAAGAGCGAGTAATACTAGGGCCTGATGGTCCTCAGGTCAGGGGAAGTAGTAGACCAAAACGAAATGCAAAACCCCCAGACAGATTAGATCTGTAATCTCAGGAATCAGGGTAGGGGAGGAGTGTAGTGTAGTGTAGGACTACAACTCCCCTGATGTTAAGGTGTCACATGTCTTGCTTATCATTGGTTACTGTTACGTGAACCAGAGGCGCCTCGGAGCGCTCTGGGTCAGAATAAGGCAGCGGCCAGAGGGACTGGCTGCGGGTTTCACTGTTTACCTGTATGAATACCAACTGTGAATAAAGCACAACTGAGCACTACCACGGTCTCTTCTATTAAGATACTACAAACAGTTTTAAGTTTATTATGTTATTATATTATTAAATACTTTACCTTATCCTGTGATAACATGTTTTCTTGTGCTGTGTTGTCTTATTGGTATGCTCTTACCATTTTAAATCATCTTGACTAAATGATGTGATTTTATTCTTATTTGTAAATATCCTTAACCTAAGAATATTTTATATTGCGTAATACGAGTTTTTTATTAAATGTAGCCTATATTATGCAGCATGTAATATAATATGTGTTACATGTAGGCCTACAGTAATAACATGTATAATCTAGCTTTTGCAATACAATACCATATCTAATTCTATCTCCGCCCTGGACTGGGAGAGAGCTGGAGGACGCATCTGGAGCTTCTCTGTCTGCAAAGTGTCTACAACTGTGCCTAATCACGTACCATTTAGTCAATAATGTTCTAGGCACAGTGTAGGGAGACACACAGAAGACCTCATATACAGATCCCATAGGGTTCATGTTATCGTGAAATATTCTGTCTGTTACTATGTTTTGGAGTAAATTGTAATGAACCAAAGAAGAATATAAATTATTATTATTATTATTATTATTATTATTATTATTATTTTTATTATTATTATTATTATTATTATTATTATTATTATTATTATTATTATTATTATTATTATTATTATTATTATTATTATTATTATTATTATTATTATTATTATTATTATTATTATTATTATTATTATTATTATTATTATTATTATTATTATTATTATTATTATTATTATTATTATTATTATTATTATTATTATTATTATGTTTTCTTTTCCATCTTTGACAGTGAATAACACCATGCTGACAATGACCAAAAGCTAAAAGATGCCACTGAGCTCATGCAGCTACTTCTAGAGATCAAGTATTTTTTTTCTTTTTTTTTTTGATCTTTTTCCCCCTCCTTTTTCCTCCGATTTTCTCCCATGCCAATGTTAGTCGTTATGCCAATTCCCAATCCCCTTCCTGGTCGCTGCGCACTTACCCCCCACAGTCGGTCTGGGAGAGTGGAGGCTATCACGTGCTTCCTCCGGCACACGTCTAGCCAATCAACCGCTTCTTTTCACCTGGCAGCGCGGACTCTCACTGAGACGGTGTAACGTGTGGAAGGATCACACTACCCCCCTTAGATCCTATCCGCGCCGAGCAGGCGCCCCGACCGAACTGTAGGAGTCGCTGTTTACAACGACCCGGACCCACCCTGCCAGCTTTCCCACCCTCTAATACAGCCAATTGTATTAGTGTGACCGGCCAGCCAAGCTGGTGACAACGCTGGTGTTGGTGACGAACGCAATCTCCGCTACGCCACCTGACCGCCTTTCTTGAGATTAAATATCTAAGCAAATGAACAATAGACAGATAATTTACAGGGGTTTATGTAGATACAGTACTGAATTTTGCCATCCGGACACATGCAATATGAAATATGAATGTAGAATATAAAATGCCCGGCCTATAATGGCTTTATAGGGTCATGTGAGGCATTTTTTGAAAGGCCTTTGTAAAGAAACAATATACATTGTATTTTATGGCAATAACGTTGAGGTTTGTTCGACCCGTGAGTAGGGCTTGGCGATATAGCCAAAAATATTATCATGATAAAAAAATTCATATCACTCGATATCGATAATTATCGATATTTTTATTAGTATAAAAAATAATATATATATTATTATTTAAACAAACAAACTTATGTTTATTTTGCAGCAATTCTTTGTTGTTGCCGCCATATTTAGTGTTACAGCCCCTCACACTGCTGTTCTCAGGCTGCAGCTGGTTTAAAAGCTAAAGTAAACAGGCTTCTCTGCTGGCTGTGGCTCCAGGGGAGGTGAATAGTTCTGGCTCTGCTAGTTTCTTTTCTATCTTTTGGCGCTTTTTTGGTGGACAAACCACCGCACACGTGCACCGTGACTCGTGACTGGAGACTAGCTCTGCTAGCACACATAGCCTACTGTGTACAGACGGTTTCAAACTGTATTTTAAATTAGAAAGCAAACTAAATAAATGGAGAAGAGAAAAATATATCTCAATTTGGTCAGTATTGTCATTTGGACAAGCAAAGCTATTACTTTAAGTTGCAGGCAAGAAAGACAAGTCTGTCCACTGTCTCTGGTTTTAAAGCTGCCCTGTTGCAGGTCACACACAAAATAAATAATAAACGAAAATGTTAAAATTTAAAAAAAATTATTATTGATTTATTATATATGGAGGACAAATATATAATAATATATTGCGATAATTATCGTTATCGTTTTATCGCCCAGCCCTACCCGTGAGATATAAACACGATATTTCTGTCAATGCTTGTAAGAAAATACATGTTGTGAGCTGGGTAGTGTAGTTTTATGAAATTTAGAAAGCCCCGGTTCTCCTCTTTCTCTGGACTACAACCATTTCATGACTGCTTTGTTTTCTACTGTCTAAATCATCCGTTTTCCGGTGCAATGCGTAGAGATTTTTTACAAGCTCATATTTCACACTTAAAATCATTGGTAAAACAAACGTAGTGCTGAAAATATACACGTTCATTGTTGTTTTGATAGGGTCAGGGTCTTTACTCTAGGCTAAAAGAAATTTAAATAGAAAATAAGCACAACATCACTTAATACGGACTGTATAAATTGATCTATTTGCGTGATGTTAAATAAATCTTGGCCCGATACCGGGCCAATCAGGCTTAACAGGTTAAACAACAACCTACTATTGTAAGGGCTGCATGTGTGTGTGGGTTGTGTGTGTGGGTTACGAGCAGTTCTATTTCATTATGGCTTTCGCTCAGCATCATCTGCACTGTACTTCACTTCGTGCACGTGCACTGAATAAAAAATTCCACCATGTACCTTTACATCCCAACATTCGTCTGACCACACCCCCATCCGCTTACCTTCATAAGCGTGTGTGTGGTCACCTACTTGCCTCCTTATTCACTTTCACCACAAGGAAGTGCCTTCGGTAGATCCCCACTTGACGAGGTTGTTAGTAGAAGAAAGTTGGAAAACAAGAGAACGGGAAGATACGTTGACATTATATCTTTATTTTCTCTCTCACTATTTCGAGAAAATACGGCGATATTGTCTTCATTACTGGAGTGTCTGGAAGATGATGATCATTCTGACCTTCAACGGCTTTTTCGTATTAGGAGCTCACGGCGCTGACATGCTCCCCAGCTACAGTCCTCCTTGCTGCGGCTGGATGGGGTTGCCCTCCATACAGCTGGACTGTGGGAAGCACCGACTGTTGTGAGAAGCGGTTGTTTCCAGGGTGGGGTACGTACTGTTTTGCTTGCGAGCTCTGGTTGTTGTTGATGCTGTGGGGGTTAGCTGACAATTTTACGAAACGCCGACTCCAGACTGGGGTCCTCTGCTCGGCTTAAACGGCGGTCGGAGGATCTTGGTCTGACGCCCATGATGGTCAATCTAGTGGGCCGCGACCAGGTCCTGGTGAACCCAGGATTCTCGAGCGGATGCTTCTCTGTCCCGTGCAGGCCCCACCTTTCACATTAAAATGAAAGTACACCCTAACGAGGAAATGTGGGCATAGGATCTTCTTTATCGGGAGTTCCATGCTCAAAGTCGGCTGCAGCCCGAAATGGGAATTGTGCTGGCCCCGCTGTATGTCTGGATCACCGTTGAAAACTGTGTTTGACATTCTTTTTCTTTTCCCTCTTAGGGGAGGGACTTG
The DNA here is from genome assembly GCF_963971535.1 of Notolepis coatsorum. Taxonomy (NCBI): domain Eukaryota; kingdom Metazoa; phylum Chordata; class Actinopteri; order Aulopiformes; family Paralepididae; genus Notolepis; species Notolepis coatsorum. The sequence goes on along the minus strand of NC_140173.1, from coordinate 29,875,540 downwards.
GACAGCGGCCTGTCTGAAGTGTGGCTTGTTATGTCGTTGTGTACAGGTCAGGTGATAGCTGCTTAGCTGGCGTGCTAGTTTGTGGCCTACTGTGTTAGCCAGTCAGCTGTTAGCTGCGGCGCTAGCTCGCTGTGTTTACCATGCTAGTAAACGTTAGCTTGTTGCTATCAGTCGGATAGCTGCTTAGCTGGCGTGCTAGTTGTGACCTACTGTGTTAGCCAGTCAGCTGTTAGCTGCGGCGCTAGCTCGCTGTGTTTACCAGGCTAGTAAACGTTAGCTTGTTGCTATCAGTCGGACGGCTGTTAGCTTAATGCTACACTGTTGAAACGATACTGTGACTATAACATGCCTTAAAACACTCTGACTACGACGTCATCTTTGACAGAGGATGTTAGTCGAACCTACACCGGGAGCCCTGCCAGCGAGGACTGCGTCAACATGGAGAAACATAGCGGCTGGGTGGCGCAGCGACGTTCGATGCTTCATGTAGCAGGCTATGACTGTGTCATGCTCTACTTGTCATTACATCGTATCATGGGTGTGGGGTCGTAAAGGGGTGAACTGGTAATCCTTTCCTCCCCTTTTCTGATTGGTCAGGGGTTAAAACCTCCTGTCCTTCAAGGTTCCTGTCACGTTGCTGTTCGGCACGTTACAGGGTAAGAGGGGGGGGGGGTTTCCTGGTCCCACGCCCTGGAAGATTGGGCGTGTGCACCGCGGAAATTCCCCCGCCATAGAGTACGTCACTGAGCGCGTCTCTAGTGGTAAGACTTCTGTGGGTTGTTCAGGTCCATGTTATGGATCTGTTTCAGGGAGTTGTCAGAGCTCCTCCTCACGAAGCTCCTCCTCGGGGAGAAGTGCCTTCTGTGAGTTCGGACTCTCCTTCCCTGTGAGGGAGCCTCCTCAGAGTTTCAGAGCCTCCTCCTCAGATTGTCAAGGTGAGTAGAACTTCAAAAAGGAGTTCTGCTCTATTGTGTGTGTATTCGATTCAATTCGATTATTGAGTGTGTATTAGTTCAGTGGCTCCTCCTCGGAGAGCCCTAACCCAAGTGTTACATAGCTCAATGTTGCAATATATTCTTTTCAATCTATACAGATCGCGTGGGAAGTATCTCTGGGGATTTCCGTCTCCTCCCTGTGGCGAGGGTGGTGGGATGTAAAAATGTAAAAAAAAAATACCCTCAGCTGCGTCACGTGGGATTCATGTCAGTCTGTGTTTCTTTCTTTTTTAAATAAAAAGAGGAAGGAACATGAAGCACGACGGCTCTGTGTCGTTCTCCCAGGCAACTTGGAGGAACAATGTTTGGTGTCTTGCTAGACTATCCATTGATGTGTTTGGGTCTCGACGCGTACATAGTGCTGGCTCGGGGTGTTTCTGTTAAGAATCACGCAGGGGCTAAGTGCGCCTTGGTTGCTCGTTATTAAAACAGCGTTTTTATAGGGCAACTGGGATGGAGTTTTGTCTCTTCCGAGCGCCAGTTTACTAGGTTGTCTCGATGAATTCTCGTTCATATCTGGGGGATGTTAACGGAATAGATCAGAACATAGGTAGAGGGGTCTCACGCCCTTGGGGTGGGCCACTGAGCACGGTACAAATGGGACCATCTGGGTGGCACCCTCTTTTGATGTTTTAGATCGACACGCATACCTACCCCCTCTTCTGAAGTGGGCATGTCGGCGTGGTTAGGGCACGGGACTGGTCTGGTCTGGTCGCACTGGTCCAGGTCAGTTAACCCGTTGTCCGCCGGGGATGCAGATCTGCTGTTCTGGTACCCTGAGGGACTTGTGCTTTTTTCGGGGGGGGAAAATGCCGGGTCGGCCCGGGTGTCACAGGGTTAGGCGTTATGGAGACCCTTTGTTGGGTACATGTTGTACTCTGCACTATCGTAATGGCTTACGGCCATACCAACCTGTACACGCCCGATCTCGTCCGATCTCGGAAGCTAAGCAGGTTCGGTCCTGGTTAGTACTTGGTTGGGAGACCGCCTGGGAATACCAAGTGCGGTATGCTTAGGGCTGGTTCTCCATTATTTTTCGCTCCTCTCTCACGCGTGGCGAAGAGGGGGCTGTTGGGGTGGTCTTTGGACCTCCTCTGGTAACCCTGTGCTTCCCGAGCCGCCGGGCCCGGTCCGAAGTAATGTTTCGTCGACCCGTAGGCCTGGAATAAACCCTTTTTTGAAAAGTACTGCGGTATAGCCAGTGTATACCCGCAGGTGTGTGTTTTGGAGTTTTTTTTTGAGGGGTTATAGGAACAACCACCGTCTGTACCGAGAGGGTAGTTGATTCCCTGGTATGTTGGAGCAGAGTCAACTCCTGGGTTGCCCGGTTGAGTGTGCCCCTGCACGTTCATGACGTCTGCCAATCATGTCAGCCTTCTCTGCCTCGACCCCTCTGGGTGTTTTTTTTTTAATGGAGGCTTTGTCATGGTGATCAACAACGCCAGCATACGCCCCTTACGCCGGGGGGGCTGTTTTCAGCTGACTCCTTTGGCGCCTGTCTCGTCCGCAGTGCTCCAGGCTCAGGTTACAGCCTGCTGCCTGGTTTCCCCGGTGCGCTGCCTGCTTCCGTTGGTTAACCTTTTTTGAGTGCTTACGGCCATGCTGACTGCCTGTTCTGCAGGGTCAGTGTGCCAGGCGGTGTGCTATTGGGGGGAAAGGGCCCGCTCTTGGAGGGGCCTTATCCGAATACGCTAGCGATGTGGGGGGCGGTGTCACTAAGTGACCGCCTGGTGGGGTCTTGATGCCTGGCGTCATTGACCTCTCCGGGCCCCCTTTTTCCAGGGGATCCAGTCCCTTCAGTGGGTCTGGGTCTTCCTTCGCGCTCCGCTGCTACAGCCTTGCCACGGGGTTGGGTTTGCTCTTGACCCCGTGATTTTGGGGGCAGTAACGAGGTTGTTCCTTCCGTTCGTTCCCTGGTGGCATGCGGGTTGTGCGTGTGTGTAGTCGTGGGGTCAAGCCACGGTCTGCTCACCCTGTGCGTTGAGTTGCTTGAGTTTCTCTTCGCAACGGTCGGATCCGTCTCCCTCCCGTAAGCCTCCAATAGGGGGGGTATCCTCCATTAGGGAGGGTTGGGGGGCTCGGTCCTTCCCGGTCTGATGGTTGTGGGGGGCCTCAGCGGGGTACATTTGTCGGGCAATGGCTCCCGCTCCACCTCTCTTGTGCAGATGATGCTGAGCGAAAGCCATAATGAAATAGAACGTAAGGTTATGTATAAATATAACCAAGTTCTATGAATTATGGCGACGCTCAGCATCAGACACCGCTGCGGCCCTTGATCTCACCTTGTGGTGAAAGTCTGGGAAGGAGGCGAGTAGGTGACCACACACCCGCTTATGAAGGTAAGCGGATGGGGGTGTGGCCAGACGAATGTTGGGATGTAAAGGTACATGGTGGAATTTTTTATTCAGTGCACGTGCAGTATAGTGCAGATGATGCTGAGCGTCGCCATAATTCATAGAACTTGGTTATATACATAACCTTACGATAATAGGGATTCTCTAAGTTATCCGTGTATGAATAACCACTAAACTGCTTACGCAGACATTAACACATTGGACGCCCTTAACTCGCCGAACGTTGGGCGCCAAACCTGAGAAAAGTCGGGTTTTGGTCGCTATTTCTTTTATTCGCTATTTCTATTCATAATCCATCCATCCAGCCTGATGTTATCATTGGGTCTGAGATCGCAAACGTCCAATACCGCCGCCTAACGCCTTGCGGCTGGTATTGCACATCATTGGAATCCCTCTGGCTTGGGCTGTGTGTCGATCTAAGAAGTCCGGTCCAGGTTTTCCTTCTCGGGCTTGACTAACGTTTATAACACATGGATTGGGGAGACTCGAGCACCGCCGCTTCATGTGATTTGGTGGATTATCTTGGCATCAAGATCGACATCAATACTTGGAATGGCGATCAGATAATTGGAATATTCTTTTTGCAGTACATCCTAGTCAAAGTAAGTGCTATATCCTATCAATCTTGCGTTGATCCGAGCATGCCTTCATTGTGATCCGTGTGTGCCCTGTAACGTTACTCCACAATGTATGCCGTTGGTGACGATCGCAGCATAGAAACCCCTCCCCCCAACCTTTCATGCATGCATGATGAAACATAATACCGATAATATAGCGTTGATTTCAGATTGATTGTTGATCCAAGCGAGGAATGGCATGATTTATAGTGAAATGCAGTAAAACGCTGTTTAGCTGCGTTTCCTGGGATTACACAGAATTACTCTAAAACTATACTCATATTCACCACGGTATAAAACGGGAATGTATGGATGAAAATGTTTTCAGTTTTTTGCATCTTGACCGGAAGAAACTCAATGACAATCAACGATATTATTAGATCCATAGCTATAATATTTAATATAGTTTTAGCACTGCAAACACTGGCATGTATCCCCATTCATTATAGTGCTGGCACACACGGTCATACGCCCACAGCGACTTCTGGCGCTGAACTAGTTAAGGAGAAGGGGGAAAATAAACAATAAAAAACAACCTTTACAGGTGGAAGCCTCAAATTGAGTATTTTAGAAAATAAGTAAAGTCCAAAAAACAGGATGACACTCATTAATAAAGAGGTATTGTAGAAAAATAAATAAGCCACAAAGGCAACTCCTAAAAACAGAGTTTATATTGAAAACATAAAACAATAAACCTCCACCAAGGGAGTTTATGTGCAAAGGACAGTTCCAAAAGAACACAAGAAAACACTACCATAAAGGGCTCAGCCTCTATAAAATAAAGTGTAAAATAAACCATTAGCCCAAAACAACTACAAAGAAGGCTAAATGCTGAATAGGGCAGCACTACACTTATAAGCCGGACCAAAAGGATAGCCAACACAAGCAAATGAAAAAGCAATTGACACTGCAATCTCCAAACTTAAATAGACTCAGCTTTGCCATAGGCACAGCTGCACTGAATCAGATGCAATCAAGCCCACACACCTGCCGACACATGAGGCAATCAACGACAGAGGCCAGTGATTGACAGCTATCCCTCACAGGAGACGCAATAGACAGCTGTCCCTCACAGAAAGGAAAAATTAAGCAAAAACCATGACAACTATGCTACTATGGCCCAATCCCAATCCCCAATCCTTGGCCCTACCACTTAGCGTGTGGCTGCATAGGGTAGGGTGTCCTGGGTGCGTCTATACTTCCCACAAGCAAGTTGTCCTTCCGCGTTCCCGTTTTGCGCTCTGATTGGCCATGCACGTTTCTGGTCATGTGACATGTGCGCCCAATCGCATGACGAGCAGTGTCTTAGCCCATTTCCGCGTCGAACAGCCTGCAAACGCCTAGTTTATCACTGGTTAAGCTTAGGCGACTCTTTCGCAGTTGGTTAAGGTTAGAGTTTGGAATCAGGGCTGGCGTTCTATCGCCATGCTCTAAGACAAACTCTAACCTTAACCAACTTCGAAAGAGCGCCTAAGCTTAACCGTCCAAAGAACTTGCCGTCACACGATTGGGCGCACATGTCACATGACCAGAAACGTCAGTGGCCAATTAGATCGCGCAAAAGGACAACTTGCTTGTGGGAAGTATAGACGCGTCCTGCGTAGTGGTCATGTAGCCCTCCAACTAGCCCTCCAACTGGTCCTCCAACCAGATGCTGACTGGAAATGTACTGTACGTACTGTAATACTGTAGGGCAGCGGAGTATCTGTGATATCCTAATAAAACAAGTCATTAGAATAATATGAGCCTACTGTTCATTCCAGTGGCGGCTGCTACATTATTTCCATGGGAGGGCGCTAGAGGGCGCTATACCAAACATTTTGCAAACATATGTACCACGCATTGGCATGTCACTGGCAGCCTTCAGCTGACCAAGCTACACACAACCAGTCAAATAAAGTACAGTCTAATTCACAACTTGAAACACAATATATAAATATAAAAGTTAGAAACAAACTCGCTCCGTCTCCAAACACACGCAGAGAGAGAGAGAGAGAGAGAGAGAGAGAGAGAGAGAGAGAGAGAGAGAGAGAGAGAGAGAGAGAGAGAGAGAGAGAGAGAGAGAGAGAGCAAATCTACCTTGTTGTTAAATTGACAGCAGGCAGAAGGGCTTGATAAAGTATATCCACTCCGTCCATTGTCCAGACTGTGTTGTTGATGTCCATTGTCCGATTGTCCCTCCACACTGCATCCATATATAGCTTCTTGTTAGCCAACAAGTACTGTGTGAGCTAACAACAACACAACAGCAACAGCATAAACTCACTTTGTTTAATTGAAACGTGGTGGGCTTGATAAAGTGTATAATCCGCTGTTGATGATGTATATCCAGACCACTGTCCAGACTGCATCCGCCATATAGCTTGTTAGCCAAGTGTTAGCTCAGCTGTTAGCACCACACAACAAGACAGTACTTGATTTCTTTGTCCATTTCCGCGTCGAACAGACTGCAAACTACCTGGCGTTCTATCGCCATGCTCTAAGACAAACTCTAACCTTAACCAACTTTGAAAGAGTGCCTAAGCTTAACCGTCGAAAGAACTTGCAGTCACGCTCTAAGACAAATAGCTGCATCTGATCTCACAACAACACAACTATCTTTACCAAGCTAGAAAACCTAAAATTGGAACATAGAAAAGTGGCGTCGGCCAATCAGAGAGCGTCTCTGCGAAATGCTGCTACGGAAAAAAATACTGGCGTCGGCCAATCAGAGAGCGTCTCCGCGAAATGCGGCTAAGGAAATTCTTGACGCTGCTGCCTAGACCGCTTCAAATCGCGCCCGGTTTCCAACATAATAGTCATATTTCAACGCACAACGTGTTACGCACTGATTGGCTGCGACGGTTACAGCGATCAAACAGTGACGCACACTCAGAGCGCTATTGCGTCTAGCCCGGGCCGAGAAATACGGCTAGAGGAGAAATGCGGCAGGAGAAATGAGCAGGATTGAGTCACTTCCTGTTCAGGAAAACGAGTATTTTTTATTTTATATATTAACGTTATATTGTGCATTGGAAACACAAACATACTTAAAATGAGTAAATATTATTCATTTTAAACATGTTTATATTATTTATAGGGCTATAAAACAAAAAACAAACAAGTTTTTTTTTCTTCTTCTCTGATTTAACAGGTGGGGCGGCGCCCTAGCGCCCCCTGTGGCGAGCCGCCACTGGTTCATTCATTACGCACGTAGACTATACAGTACGCACGCGCGTGTGTGTGTGTGTGTGCGTGCGTGCGTGCATGCGTTGAACAGGTGGCCAGGCAGGAGCGTCCCACAACGCCGTATAAATATGGAATATTAATACACTCTCTTCGATGTTCTATTTCCACTATCGATATATCCACGCGATTAGCTTTAGTTCTTATTTATTTATCCACTGTCATTTGCAGTGTTTGTGTAGTGCTATTATTTATTTCCGGACATCAAATGCGTCGTTGAGGCATGACTTTAAATATAAAACGTAATTCTTTATCATACAAATATTGTCATATTTATTTAAATTATGATTAATTCATTCCAAGGAGGCCTGTAGAGTTGACATGAACGAAATCACTATGATACCTCCCAAATAAAGCCCTTAAGAACACGGCGCACACCAGTCTGTCAACTTACGACTGCTATTCAGGGATCCTAAATCCTGCTCTTAGTTAGGACCGAATCCAGGAGAAGGGACCGTTGGTGGATCCCAAAATCTGCCAGAAAATGTCTTAAGTGGCGCTTAGACCAAAATGTGTCAGATCTTTTGTCCTAAGTCTGTTGGTGAATGAGACCCAATGTTACTGTATCCTGATAAAAAAGTGCCATCTACTATTTATTTTAGTTCGTTTTTGAGTTATAAGTGCAGAGACAGAGTTAAATAAATGTTCATTCAAGTTCATAAAGGTTGTCTCATTTGTCAAATTAAACGGTTGTATTTTATCAGATACAAAATGCAAATAATTAAATATGGCATTATATATCAGAGGTGAGTAAGAAAATGAGCAAATATTGATGGTTAAGAATGATACTGAATAATGACATGACATGATTAGACTGTTGTGTGATGTCATTACTCATTAGTATTAGACTCTAATCCTAATGAGATGTTCTTCTAAATATGACTTTGAAAACGGCCACAATTCCAGGAAAGAATTGTCAAAAAATATTCCGGCGGCACGCGGTTTTGGCGGCCCCGATAGCTCTCAGGTGATAACTCGAACCCTGCAAATGATCAGTCCGCGAACTGATGGTTGGGTTGCTATATAGAGCCTTCTCTCTATACTCCGTTATGCGCAAGTTTACAGACTTTCGGAGCCCGATTCAGATACAATTTAATTCAAACGGTTCCAAAGATATTAATGTTTCTCTGCATATTTTCACACCGTACTGGGCCCGTTGTTTCGGAATGGATTATTATGGTGTGTCTCCTCTCCTCTCATTTCATCGATACAGCACCCCCAGCCTCTCCCCTCGACATTGTAGTTCTTTGAATAGAGTGCGGGGGAAAACAGCCGTACAAACTAACAATAATTAACGTTTTTACAAGTCGTATTAGGATCCAGCGGGGAGATGTTCAAGAAGGTGGTGATGGGGAAGGTGGATGGAAAGAGAGGAAGTGGAAGACCAAGAAGAGGCAGGGTAGATGAGGTCTCTGACTGGAGCGGAGTGAGAGGCGGAGTCGCAGAGTTGGAGAGAAGAAGTGGGGACAGAATGGGTTGGAGAACCTTCGGAACGAAGAAGCCACCCGATGTGGCTACATTTGTACTCAAACTGAGTACATTTTACTCAAACTGAGTAAAATTGTACTCCGTTTGAGTAAAATGTGCTCAGTTTGAGTAAAATTTACTCCGCGAAATTTACTGTGTATGTTTTGCAAATAAGGCGACAGAATCACAAAAAATTGCCAATATCTCCATTTCTACCATTTTCTGAATAGCACGACATTTTGGGGTTTTCTGGAGAATGGTGAGGTCCCTAACAGACCGTGCTGGGTCACATATTCCTTTGTTGATCCCCTTTGGGAAATTCTGGAAATGTTGTACCGACTATTTTGCAGAACTCAGCATAACACCTTTTGCTTATGAGGAAAAATACAGATTTTTTATTACAGTGGTGGCCCATTTTCTAGGTAACGATTTCTACCCCTACCCACCCCATGTAGCTCCATTCTGAAGGGCCACTACCCAGTCAAGGGCGCCCCAGAACACTAGGGATAGGGCCAAGGAGTGAAGCACTCTGTTTGACGTTTGACACTGTTTGAGAGAGAGAGAGAGATTTTGCAGATGACCTGGTGCTGCTGTCCCCAACAAAAGAAGAGCTACAACAGCACCTTGACCTTCTGCACAAATTCTCCCAGACATGGGCACTGACAGTAAACCTAAACAAAACTAAAATTATGATATTCCAAAAAAGGCACAGCCTACAACAACAAAAACACAAATCCCTCCTAGACACAATTTCCCTAGAACACACAAAAAACCACACATATCTCGGCCTAAACATCAGTGCTACAGTGAACTTCAATCAAGCTGTGAACGACCTGAGAGACAAAGCAAGAAGGGCTTTCTATGCCATAAAAAGGAACATCAAGTTAGACATTCCAATCAAAATCTGGCTCAAAATATTAGACTCCGTCATAGAACCGATTTCCCTATATGGTTGTGAAGTCTGGGGCCCACTTTCAAACCAAGACTTCACCAAATGGGACAAACACCCAACTGAGACTCTGCATGCAGAATTTTGCAAATCCATTCTCCGCACCCAACGGAAAACGCCAAATAATGCATGCAGAGCAGAACTAGGAAGATACCCACTAATCATCAAAATTCAAAAAAGAGCATTCAAATTCCACAACCACCTAAAAGAAAGCGACCCAGACACACTCCACAACATAGCCCTCACCCACAGAGAGACCCTCGATAGATGCCCACTCAGCCAGATGGTTCTGGGACTCTGCTCACAAACACAAGCAGAGCCACCAGACAGAAACCACACTGGACTAAATCAAATTATAAGAAAACAAAAAGAAAACTATCTGACACATTGGAAAGAAACAACCCAAAACCAGAGCAAATTTAAATGCTATTTGGCCCTAAACAGAGAGTACACAGTGGCAGAATACCTGAGCACTGTGACTGACCCAAAACTAAGAAGATCCTTGACTAGGTACAGACTCAGCGAGCACAGCCTAGCCATTGAGAAAGGCCGCCATAGGCAGACCTGGCTCCCAAGAGAAGACAGACTGTGCACCCACTGCACACAAGATGAGGTGGAAACCGAGCTCCACTTCTTAACAACCTGCCCACTATACCAAGACATCAGAGACATATACTTCCCACAAATTGCAAACACCAAAGAGACTTGAAAACATGGACAATAACTCAAAACTCCCATACCTACTGGGAGAAATACAAGAATGTGCAAACACAGCAGCAAGATTTGTGAGCTGCTGTGACAAGAAAAGGACATCCAGCGGAATACAACCACCATAAAGACTGTACAAGAAATTCCGTCTGTAATGTACTGATTTCTTTTGTTTTCTCTGTTTGATTGTTTTGTTTTGTTTTGTTTTGTTTGGCTTTGGCAATGTAAACGTATGTGTCCCATGTCAATAAAGCCCATTTGAATTGAATTGAATTGAATTGAGAGAGAGAGAGAGAGAAAGAGAGAGAGAGAGAGAGAGAGAGAGAGAGAGAGAGAGAGAGAGAGAGAGAGAGAGAGAGAGAGAGAGAGAGAGAGAGAGAGAGATAGTGAGAGAGAGGGAGAGAGAGAGAGAGAGAGAGAGAGAGAGGAGAGAGAGAGAGGAGAGGAGAGAGAGAGAGAGAGAGAGAGAGAGTAAGAGAGAGAGAGAGAGAGAGAGAGAGAGAGAGAGAGAGAGAAAGAGAGAGAGAGAGAATGTGCGTGTGAGTGTGAGAGAGAGGGAGATTATGAGTTCAT